>NW_027281722.1:0-48073 GCF_046629955.1 Centroberyx affinis
GACATATTGATATCTTCCAGAGTTTAGGTGCTCAATTTCAAATAATAACCGCCAATGTATTTGGCTACACCGCCCAAACTACTACATTGTGATTGGACCCAGTCCAGTGGGCGTGATTGCACCCAGTGATGCCGCACACTGATTGGATGTGGGAAGCTACGCAGCGCCGCTGGCTAGAAAAAAACACATAGGCCTACGGCACATGCCAACAGGGACTAATAGTCAGATTACATATAGATACTCTGTCCCATATTAACACCGATGCATGTAAACAGTTAGTCCAGCAGTAGAGCATTGTAATCGGGTTGAGCAGATAATTCTATAGCAGCCTGCATGTAATCGTAGCCACTGTGTAGGCCTACATCCAGAGTCACTGAAATTCAAATGTATCATGATTAAGTCAAGGAGAAGGTATATGTAATTCCTCCATATTGAACGAGATTTATTTGACGGGCCATCAAGGAGGGCCTCACCCTTTCAGAGAACTGCCAACCAGTCCTGATATTTGTTACTAATAGGGTTGAAGTCAATAACTGTGATAAAATGTGGTACCAGATAATACTGTATGTAAAATGTAAAAATCCCTCGTAGATTGACTTGTTAAGTACACAGTACCTGTACTATAATGTTACAGAGTGGGATGTACCAACGTGTTTTACAAACTGTTCTGAACCTGACATACATAAAGTGATATCCTTCTGTCAAGCAAGTCTTTGTGCATTAATGCATGATGGTAACAGTCCAGACCTATACACTCCTATACTTCTTCCTTTACACTTCCCAGTGGTGGAAACAAAGTGCACTATTCACAAGTGTACTGAAATAAACATTTTGAAAGACTAAAAATGAAAAAGTATATTGAAGTGCACCTTTAAAGCACTTCATTAAAGTAAACATTCTATTATTGTACTAATAATATGATATCCAAGCATGCAAATAAAGTACACTTATTATACGTATACTAAAACACTACTATAAGTATTTGAGATTAAGTACATGTATTTGAAGTGAACTAAAGTACAACTTAAAACTAACTTAGAATAAAGTACCTTTCATGTAAGTATACTACAATACACTTCATAAGTACACTAAATTACCACTATAAGTATTTGCAATTTATTATACTTTTTCAAAGTACATTGAAATACAGCTTAAGGTGAATTTACGTTAAAGTGCACTTTTTGTAAGTATACTTAAATACACTTCTAATGAAGTAAAATTAAAGTACACTTTAATAAAGCATACTAATAGTGTATTACAAAGGACTTGAAAATAAGTATACTTTTTATAAGCACACTAAATTACCACTATAAGTATTTGCAATTTAGTATACTTTTTCAAAGTACACTGAAATACAGCTTAAAATGAACTTACATTAAAGTGCACTTTTTGTAAGTATACTTAAATACACTTCTAATGAAGAGAAATTGAAGTCCACTTTAATAAAGTATACTAATAGTGCATTACAAAGGACTTGATAATAAGTATACTTTTCATAAGTACACTAAATTACCACTATAAGTATTTACAATTTTGTATACTTTTTCAAAATACACTTACGTACAATTTACAATACACTTACAATAAAGTACACTTTTTATAAGTACACTGAAATACCACTTTAAGTATTGCAGGATTAGTATATTTATTTTTAGTACACTGAAGTTGAACTTAATGACATCTATTTTGAAGTACACTTTTTAAAAGTACATGTTAAATATACTTTAAATTAAGCACAAAAAATAAAAGTATACTTGTAATAACTTTTTTATACTTAAATTATATTTCCAACACACTAAAGTATGCTACTTTTTGACCTGGTAAGAGACTGCAATTGACCTCTAATCATCTCCCTGTTCTCACGTCTCTTCCATGACAGTATCGTCTTTTATAAAACTACAACATTCTTCTCTCCCCTCTCGTCCCACCTCTTTTTGTCAAAGGCAATGGTCCAGAATGGGCTGAGAATGTGACGTCTGCTGACTATGAGCTGATCTGCCCTGGGTCAGAGATTCCTGTCCCAATCACTGAGTATGCCTCATGTAACCTCGCCAAAGTGCCTGCACATGCTGTGATGACACGTCCAGAGACCCGCAGCGAGGTGGTGCGCATTCTCCAGGACCAGCAGGTTGGGAACTAACTTGAATGTCACTTTTGGGTTGTTTGTATTAAATTGAATTAAGTTGTTTTGTATTATATTACAAGTATTATCTAGATAACATAACACTATAAGGTATTCATTAATCAATTATGAAAATGAATAACGTTGGCCTATACGTAAATATTCATTTTCAGGCCAGGTTTGGCAGTATGATGTTCAAGTCAGACGGAGGGAAGAACCTCCTCTTCAAAGACTCCACTAAGTGCCTGGTGGAAGTAGCAGCTGGAACGACCTATCAGACTTTCCTGGGACCGGAGTACATTGCTGCCATAGATATGCTCAGAAAGTGCAGTGACAGTGCTTCAGGTTTGTAGTACAGGACAATAAACACACCTTTTGATTCTCATAACCTTAAATGCCCCCACCTCCACCCACACCCCCCTCCCAACACACCCACACACACACACACGATATGAATGCATGTGTGTTCTACATTCTAAAGTTTAAATTCTATTCTTCCCCTTTCCGTTAGATCTGGAGAAATCTTGCACTTTCGATTCCTGCCAGCAAAAAAACTAGTGAGGACCTCGGGACATGCAATGCCTCAGTCTGACCACAATGATTCATGCAACCGACCGACGCTGGACCCGAATATGACTTGCTTTTGATTGTTTTCTAGGAATACACAAAACAAAACAAAAATCATGAATGTATCCACAATATAGAAAATTGTCATTTCCATCTTTTTTTATACACATTGCGCTATAATAGCCTCTACAAATTAACTCTTAAGTGACCAATCATCACCAATCACCTTTCTCAAATAAAGCATACTCTTTTTCATGTAATATTGGATTGTTATGGTTTCTTTGCGTAATAGTGTGATGTCTCAACCAAATTGACAGGGCCTGGGATGTTATTCTAATCTTGTCAATATCATAATTTCAATGATCGCACTTTGCAAGGCTTTTAACTAGATATCTGGAGAACTTGGACCTTATTGACGCCCACTTTACCTGCCACTTGTTCTTAGCCATAATCCTTATCCTCCTCCTGCAAACTTTCAGAAACAAACATCAAATTGTAAGTCAGTTGCATTGAACACAGGTGTGTCAGCTATGGTCACATAACTCTTAAGGTTTTGGGTTTCTTCTGCCCATTTCTCTCACCTTAAGCAGTCCAAAGAAAAACAAAGAGAACAAATACACTGCCATCGTTTATTGAAAGAAGATAGGACCATGTGAATTGTTTTATGTATGCTTCATTTCTACAATATCATATGACATTTTGGATGTTCCAAAGGTGCATCACCCAACACACCAACCCCCCTTCTTGTCTGCCAGGACAGTACCAGTATTCATTAGTGTCCCAGGAAACAGACACACTTTTGGTGAAAATGCAGCTCATGCAGGGTGTAAAATCTATTGTGAAAGTCATCGGGTGATATATCAGAATTTGGCAAATAAGATTTATAAGGGAAGCGGTAAGTGTTGTTTAGATATAAACATGTACTTTAGCTCTTGTGTTGAGCAATGTTGACTCAGCAAACAACGCTCTCATGTGGGTCGCACTCTTACTTTTCTAAAAGAAAAGACCTTATAAATCCAATTTTTCATCAGGAATGTCATTTGCTTTCCTTAGCCCTGAAATAAATCACAGTAACTGAAGTGACTGATACCGTCCTTCACTGGGTCATTCACCTTAGAGACAGCAGCTGACCAGCTGCAATGGATTCTTTTGTTCAGAAATATATAACTCAAGGTTTTGCAAAACCCCTTCATGTTTAAAGCAATACTGACACAAAAGTGGAGTTTTAGGTCAGTTCTTGATAAGCAGTCTACAGCGTTATGTTACTGCTATGACAGGGATACCTGTTTCAGATACCTACTGTATTTAAACTTTGTTGTTCTCTGTACCTGTTGGTCTGGTCTGCTAAATTGTTATTTTCTAAGGATAAAGCTGTGATATATATGTTGCAGACCAGGGTCACATAGTATTTGCAAATAGGTCTTACTGTTTGTTTTATAGTGCTTGTAGTTCCAGATGGCTGTTAAACTGTTAATCACAGCAGGCACTGACTTTCAAATACTTTCCTGCAGAGTCCAGATGTTTTGGTGCTTATTGTATTGTTCTCTAGGCTATAATCCAAATAATCTGTTACTCCAAGCAGTTTAAAACAAACTCAAAGGATAATTTACAAATACCATTTGACCGATATGTAGTATGGGGTTATCACAACACGAAATGAAATTATGACACACAATATGATGTCAGTAACAATTTTTCTGCAATGAAACAGATCCAGCTCGAACTGGAAGTGGAATTAATTCATTGGACACTATTCCATACTGCAGATGACTGATCGTTTTGTGTTCTTCACCTTTTAGAGGACTTCTGGATAAATAGTTGAAACAATGGATCAATAGTCCCAGTGAGTTTCCATTATGACGAAATATCAGAAATTTCTGTTCTCTCTCTCACTCTCTTGTCCCTTTGACATCACATGTACCCCCCCGTACACCGCCCCCCACACACACACACCCCCACCCCACCCCGCGCGCGCGCGCGCGCACACACACACACACACACACACACAGACTTGCATGAGCATTAGGAAACCCTAGGCAAACTGGATTTTTTCAGCCAAGTCAGCCCACTTAGAGGTTTTCTATAAAAGCCGGATCTGCCTCCCTGTCAGTCTGCTTTGCTGCTGACCGTCCAACATGAAGCTTCTCCTCCTTTTGGCGCTGCTTGGGTACCTTGGTAAAGATTTTTTTATTTTGCATTTTGCACAGTATCTTCTCATCATTACCGAACAGAGTAGTACAGGAACTCTGTAAAAAAATAATTTTTTGCTCCAAATGTTATCTTCAGCAACAGGGTCTGCGGCTCCTGCTGACAACGTGAAATGGTGCGTGAAGTCGGACCAAGAAATGAGAAAATGTACAGACCTCAGAGCCAAAGCCGCTGTGTTCTCCTGTGTGCAAAGAGCCAGCTCTCTCGAATGCATCCAGGCAATAAAGGTGAGAAATTATCCATAATATTATCCATAATATTTTATTATGTAATAATTGTGTAATAATAGTATTCTATTATTGTCTATTATCCATCATATTTTTTAAACATGCTCAATAATACAACAGCTACCCTACCGATTCAATTTTTTTAACACGCCTAATGTGCCTCTAGTCTTTCTTCTTTAGTCTTTTGATTGTTTTCTAGGAATACACAAAACAAAACAAAAAAATCATGAATGTATCCACAATATAGAAAATTGTCATTTCCATCTTTTTTATACATATTGCGCTATAATACCTTCTACAAATTAACTCTTAAGTGACCAAACATCACCAATCACTTTTCTCAAATAATGGATACTTTTTCATGTAATATTCTGGTCACAGATTGTTATGGTTTCTTTGTGTAATAGTGTGATGTCTCGACCAAACTGACAGGGCCTGGGATGTTATTCTAATCTTGTCAATATCATGATTTCAATGATCGCACTTTGCAAGGCTTTTATATATAACTTGGACCTTATTGATGCCCACTTTACCACTTCTTCTTAGCCATAATCCTTATCCTTCTCAGCCATAATCCTTATCCTTCTCCTGCAAACTTTCAGAAACAAACTAATAAATTATTAACTTGCATCAAGCAAATGTTTTCACTGGCTATCTGATTCCCGACAAAACATGATGTATGTTTAATTATTTTACTGTTGGAGTGATAAGACATCATGCCACTGTGAGCTGGTAAATCATGTTTGGTGTTAAGAAATTAAAGCCCTCTTTCTCTAACAGGCTGGTGAAGCAGATGCCATCACTCTGGATGGAGGAGATGTCTATGTGGCTGGACTGAACAACTATGACCTGCAGCCCATTATTGCTGAGGACTATGGCCCCAGTAGGTTTAGTAATCAGCTGCCTTTACTGATGCAGTAAACAGTCTTCCCTTTGAGGGACAGTCAGTCTAATAAATATGTTTGTTCCAATAAGACCTTGTTATGATGGAGAGGAACTTTGCATTTTGCATGAACAAAATTTGTAACTCTATTTTCTCACTGTCCCACCTCTTCTGCACGTGACCAGCTTCTGACACCTGTTACTATGCTGTTGCTGTGGCAAAGAAGGGGACTGGGTTCGGCTTCAATGATCTCCGTGGGAAGAAATCCTGCCACACTGGGCTGGGGAAGTCCGCAGGCTGGAACATCCCCATAGGAACTCTGGTGTCTATGGGTCAAATTCAGTGGGCAGGCGTCGAAGACAAACCTGTGGAGGAGGGTGAGTTAACTGTGTAGTAAGGCTGGGTGATATGGTTGAAATCAATATCACGATAATCATAAGGATTTTTTTTCGATATCAATAGATATCACGATATGGTTCATGTATGCAAAATCTCATTAAATAATCAAATGAATGTTCATCCCATTGAATGGAATGGTAATGTTAGGTGTGATGTCAAACTGATGTTTTCAAATAATATTCCTTAAAATGTTTCATACCTCGTTTTGTCAGAGTTTTTAAATAAAATTTGCTTGTTCAATTTAGGCAGCAGAATTCAGCTCAGTTCAGTTCTATATTTAATCCCCAAAGGACAATTGATTTGCAGGCAGGACTAAGAGTCTAAAAGCCCTATGACATTGCATTTGCATCCCTGCCGGGAATCAAACAGGGATCTCCTGATTGAGAGTCTGCAATCTAACTCCCTGCCACACTTTCACCTACGTGACCAAAAGCGGTGAACAGAGAGCAACTGACCAACCAACAATGCAATCCATAGAGCCCCTGCTGTTGGGGCTAAAAAAAAAAGGAAGCAAATACAAAAAGGCAATGACAAGTAACACACAGACATACAATACAGTAAACAAAAATAAAACAAATGTGCAGTAATAGCAGAGGAATATAATTGTGTTATCACCATGTCACTGAAAGACGATAATATTGAATCTTCTCCCAGCACTACTGAGTAATTAGTGCTCCAAGCAAAGAAATTACATCTGATATTGCTCTTGGTTGCCAGTTGTGTGAGAAATACAAACTTATGTCCTAAGGACCCTAAAATAATAGCTGATAATTTTGGTGTCTTTTGGTTTTGTAGCGGTGAGCGACTTCTTCATGGCCAGCTGTGCCCCAGGAGCAACACGGGGTTCCAAGCTGTGTCAACTGTGCAAGAATGACTGCTCCAGATCCCACAGTGAGTCTTACTACGACTATGGAGGAGCCTTCCTGTGAGTTTCAGCCTCTCTTTTGTCCCTCCATAATCTTAGTATATAAAATAAATTGCTGCTAAAATTGCTGCTAAAATAATCTATCTCCTCAAATGTTGATGCAGCTGTGTGTTGCTCTGACAGGTGTCTGCAGGAGGGAGCTGGAGAAGTGGCTTTTGTCAAGCACCTCACTGTTCCTGGTCAGTATCACAAGATTATCAACACCAAAATGGGATGACTGCATATTTAAGATTGACTAATACCACAGGTAGTTCCAGCCATGCAAGCTGGTTGGATGTTCCAATTCGGTGTAATGAGACCATGAATAGAAATGTCATGTTTATTTGTTGCTAATCAAACTACAAGTGGGTGCTTGTATGCAATTTTTCTCATGGTTTTGTCATATGTATGTATGCTGTGTTTACACCTTTATGACAAACATGATAAAGGCTTCATATTGTGAGACTGAAGATCCTCACAATATGAGGATCTTCTTTATTGCTGAATCATGCTTGTATTCATAATCACAGTACACAACAGGTAGTTCCGACTGCACAGTCTGACTGGTCAAGTAAGCTTTCTAACCTGCTTCAAATCAGCATAACAGCACACCTAGCCGTGCTCAAATGAAAAAAGCCTTATCACTGTGAATAGTACTCCCCATTGATAAAAAATTCCACCAACATTTCCATGGTGACAGCGTAACTACTTTTCTGCCAGGTAACCTAAAATTGATGAAAAAAATTATGCTCACTGTGTTAGAAATCAACATCAAACTATTCCTGACTAAGCTGATATACTGCATTGGATCTTTAATTAATTAAAAACAACCTTACTCAACCACAACCACACTATTGCTATAATTGAAATGTGGTGGTATCGTCCAGCATTTGCAATAGACTAAACTTATCCTTACTCTTTTGCTCCAAAACAATACTGTTTACCTTTGATTAAAAAACATTTTTTTAGCCTCTTCCTTTATTGGGTCGGCGGTAAACTACTTAGAGAAACAAGCTTGTCACTGGTTCGAATTTGACTGGCTGTATGGGGCAGCTGCCAGGCATGAATATGTGTAACTGCGAAGAAGAGTATTGCTGTGAAAGAGCATCTGAGTTTAAGGTCAGAGTTCTGAGAATAAAGTCAGAATTCTGAGATTAAGGTCAGAATTCTGAGAATAAAGTCAGAGTTCTGGGAATAAAGTCAGAATTCTGAGATTAAGGTCAGAATTCTGAGAATAAAGTCAGAGTTCTGAGAATAAAGTCAGCATTCTGAGATTAAAGTCAGAATTCTGAGATTAAACTGAGAATTCTGACTTTAATTTGTTTAAATTTCGACTGTGTTACACTTTCACAGATGCAGAAAAGGCCAACTACGAGCTGCTGTGCAAGGATGGCACCAGAGCAAGTATCGACAGCTACAAGACCTGCCACCTGGCCAGGGTACCAGCCCATGCTGTGGTCAGCCGCAAGGACCCAGCCCTGGCTGAGTTAATCTACAAAAGCCTCACTGCCGTCACAGTAAGATACAGCTGGTCCACCCAGATACATAAGGCTAAATATTTATACAGCACAAGGAGTAAGTTGTAGATTTGACTGCCAGAGACACAGAGAATAAATTGAATTACTACTGATAATGTTTCATCTCATGTCACTCATGTTTCAAACACTTTGCAGACTTTTTTAATTCCACAATATGTTTCAATGCTCACAACGCGATCCAACTTCCTTTGTGTCTTTCAGGGCTTCAATCTGTTCTCCTCTGATAACTATGCCCCAGCCAAGAACCTGATGTTCAAGGACTCAGCAGTAAACCTGGTCCAGCTGCCCTCAACCACAGACTCCTTCCTGTATTTGGGTGCTGAATACATGAGCATCATCCGCTCCCTGAAGAAAGGTATGGCTAGACACACACACTCACACACACATACACACACAGATTTATTATCTAGCAGCCATTGGCTTATGGTTGTCTCCTTTTACTTTACTTTTCAGAGCAGGCCTCAGGCGCTGCATCAGGTGCCATTAAATGGTGTGCTGTGGGTCATGCTGAGACAGCCAAGTGTGATGCATGGAGCATCAACAGCATAGACAATGACGTCACCAAGATTGAATGCCAGAATGGCGGTTCAGTGGAAGACTGCTTGAAGAAGATTATGGTAAAACAATCTCGGATAGAAATATGGGAATCCGTTAGTAGCTTGATAATCTTCTGCTCTATTTTGTGGAGTAGCCATGTCTGGTTATCTGTGGTCTTCATGATCCTGCTCCTTTCTCTAGCGTAAAGAGGCTGATGCAATTGCAGTGGATGGAGGACAGGTGTATACAGCTGGGAAGTGTGGTCTGGTCCCTGCCATGGTGGAGCAGTATAATGGAGGTATTAGGCTTGTATGGCATGCAAACAGACACATACAATCCTCTGGTTTTGTTGTACCTCTTCTATATGAACAATATTTTCTCCTATCCTCTCCACAGACCTGTGCAGCACCTCTGGAAGTGGTAAATACCTTCCTGTGTTTCTATTCGTTTTCTTTTTTTACAGATAAACCAATACCTTTTCTAATAGTAATTAACTCTTCTAATGGCAACTTTTCTTGTGAACAATCATTTTTTTCATGTGCTTCCACTATTCCACCATTTATTTACATCCACTGGCTCAGCCTCCTCTTACTATGCTGTCGCGGTGGTGAAGAAGAGTTCTGGGGTGACCTGGGAGAACCTGCAGGGCAAGAAGTCTTGTCACACCGGCATTGGCAGAACCGCCGGCTGGAACATCCCCATGGGTCACATCCACAAAATGACTCAGAACTGCAACTTCAGTAAGCAATTGTGTACTTGTGCACACCACACCGTGAATATTAAAGGATAAGGCTGGTGTTTTTTTATGCATTTCTTACCATCAACAAATCCTATGAAAATAACAAAATCAGCAATTAATTTGTTTTTATAACAAGTCTCGTCCATGTAGCTGATGTCCAATAAAGCCATGTCCCAGTAGCCACAGAACTCCATTGTATTTACAAAAAACTATTAAAAACATGTCAGAGAGCCATGCTGTTGCTCTGGGCAGCATATTTCATCATCACGATGTACCAGGCCGGCCGACTTTTTCCTCAAACAACTTAATAAGCTGGAAAGTAGTTCCGTAGCACCGAAAATAGTCCCCGGTGTAATGTGAATTTGTTCCCATTTGATTTGGGAATAACTACAATAGCCTGACTTTTCATGGTACCAGAACAGTTATCGATTTTTAAAATTGAAACTATGTCTTTGTGAGCTGTATTTAAAGGTTTTTAGCTTACAATTGGAGCCAATGACTTCCGGTTTGAAGGCTAAAAAGGGAACGTGGGAAGTCGGAAAGTAATGGGAGTGGAGCAAACGCATTGTTGATTTTGTTATTTTCATAGGAAATGTATTTAAAAACACCAGCCGTATCCTTTAAGCTCCTTCTCTTGCATATCTGTAAGTGTAACACCAACACAACATACTGACTTTGTCCCCTCCTCTCCTCAGGTCAGTTCTTCAGTGAAGGCTGTGCCCCCGGAGCAGACCCCACCTCTTCATTCTGTGCTCTCTGTGCTGGTAGTGGCAAAGCTGTGGGAGATGACTCCAAGTGCAAAGCAAGTGCTGATGAGCAGTACTATGGCTATGCTGGGGCCTTTAGGTAGGGAGCGCCAGTGTTTTTGTTATGAATCAATTCACGGGGGGGGGGGGGGGGGGCAGCTCTTTCTTACGTGAAATACGCTTCCAGAGCACACTAGTAATGGTCGCTCCTTCTTCACAATTTTGTATCTGTTTTGAATACTATCACTATAGATGTCTCGTCGAGGGTGGTGGAGATGTTGCCTTCATCAAACACACAATCGTTCCAGAAAATAGCGATGGTAAGAGACTGCAATTGACCTCTAATCATCTCCCTGTTCTCACGTCTCTTCCGTGACAGTATCGTCTTTTATAAAACTACAACATTCTTCTCTCCCCTCTCGTCCCACCTCTTTTTGTCAAAGGCAATGGTCCAGAATGGGCTAAGGATGTGAAGTCTGCTGAGTATGGGCTGATCTGCCCTGGGAAGGGTCCTGTCCCAATCACTGAGTATGCCTCATGTAACCTAGCCCAAGTGCCTGCACATGCTGTGATGACACGTCCAGAGACCCGCAGCGAGGTGGTGCGCATTCTCCAGGACCAGCAGGTTGGGAACTAACTTGAATGTCACTTTTGGGTTGTTTGTATTAAGTAGTATTACATTATATTACAAGTATTATATGGATAACACTATAAGGTAGATCAAATATGAAAATTAATAACATTGACCTATATGTAAATCTTGCTCTTCATTTTCAGGCCAAGTTTGGTACCTCTGGCAGTGACCTTACATACAGAATGTTTGAGTCAGACGGAGGGAAGAACCTCCTGTTCAAAGACTCCACTAAGTGCCTCCAGGAAGTAGCAGCTGGAACGACCTATCAGAGTTTCCTGGGAACAGAGTACATGGATGCCATGGATTCACTCAGGAAGTGCAGTGACACTGCTTCAGGTTTGTAGTACTGCGAATAACAAGAATAACAAACACACTTTTGCCTCAATAACCTTGAAAGCTCCAGCTTCTCTCTTTCGCACACCACATGCCACCACCAACACCCACACACACACACACACACACAATATGAATGCATGTGTGTTCTACATTCTAAAGGTTAAATTCTATTCTTCCCCTTTCCGTTAGATCTGGAGAAATCTTGCACTTTCCATTCCTGCCAGCAAAAAAACTAGTGAGGACCTCGGGACATGCAATGCCTCAGTCTGACCACAATGATTCATGCAACCGACCGACGCTGGACCAGAATATGACTTTGTGTATTTTGCTTTTGATTGTTTTCAAAAAAAAATCACAAATGTACCAACAATATACAAAACTGTCACTTGCATCCTTTTTTATACACGTTGCACTATAACAACCTCTACAAATTAACTCTAAGTGACCAATCAGGCTCATATGTAGCTACTTTACATGCTGTTACTGCATAATGTTACACTACCTAAAATAATGCGAATGTCAATGGATCAACAGTGTTTTGTCAATACTTTGCTTCACTTTTCTCAAATAAAGCATACTCTTTTTCATGTACTATTCTGGTCACAGATTGTTATGGTTTCTTTGTGTAAAACCAACAGGGCCTTGGATGTTGTTGATGTTACTGTACCGATGGAAACTGTCCTTCTTTTTCTTAAAAAATATTGCTAAACATGCATAATAATATCATTATTGAAAGTGTGTGCACCCAGTGCCATAAACAGTCATGCTAACAACCCCCGACTCTGGAATGAAAATGCCTTGGTTTAGAATCTGTCTAACTTTCAGGTTTATTTTCATAATAATAACAATAATAATAATAATAAACTTTATCGATATTGCACTTATCTTAAAGCAAAGTTTACAAAGTGCTTTACAAAGCATAAAACAAGGGACACTAAATGCATAAAAGCTTAGAAAAAGAAAAATTAGAACACAATTATAAAGAGGTTAAAAGAAGCGCATGCATTTACTAAATATTTACTATGCATACTGACATATTGCTGTGCATTGATAAACAACTGGGATTGCAAGCGGTAATCAGTTATTTTAGCATGGGATAGATGCACACTATAAGATTTCTCAGAACAAGTTAAGCACCAAGGATGTCATCTCACCCAAGATATTATGTTAAGTGTGCTCTGTAAAGCCTCTGAGAAAAATGTGTGGGATATTCATGTAAAATCTGCTCAAAACCTTGTACTAAAATAGTTTTCACAGCACATGAGTCTTTTAAAGATATCTTTTGGAGAATGTCAGATCTTTGACAATGGGCAAACTTATTTACCTCTCCAACATGTCACGTTTATTATAGGCCTATTTCCACTGTAATTCCCCAATCCATTAACCATAATGCATGAAGCAGACTGTAATTTCATATCAGGTGAATGCAGAATGTAACATCTCTGCACAGTATGTCAGACATTTCAGTGAATCATACATAACAAGGCATGATGAAGGACTTCAAATATGAAGATTTTTGCCATTAGACTATGACACAAAAAGTAGGCATGGGCAGAATTCAACTTGAGATAAGAAAGGAAATATTTTGCCAAAATATTATTTGACCTGGCAATTAATATTGAACACATCCAGGATCAACATTTGAGTAATAGCCTACAGAAAAATGGCAGTGTTCACAAAAAAACAAGAGTGAAGAGATACATTTTGTGATTTTTATGAGATGGGCATATTGTATTGTTTAGGATAATGTCCGTGCATGACTATCACATGGCTGTTAGGCCACGATATGAAATAATAGTAATATAGTCATTAATCTCCTGTATCACATGACCAGGGAAACGGCATCAAATTTTAATTTTCCCGGAAGTAACCACGCGACTTGCTAGGCGCACCGGCTCCCTAGACAAGAAACATCGCACTATGGCCTCGCTGTAAGCCTACTGAAACGCCCGTTGTGTACATACCTCACCGGCAATCCGTCACCATCGACGCCTTGATCATGGACCTCCGGTCCAGAGGCTTTTTTCGGGGCCATCGGAGTTGCCAATAGTACTCCAGAAGTGCTATATTATTTGATTTTGTGTACTGTCACTTTTGCACGCTCCGGGGATTTAAATAGCAAGTGACAGTAGTAGCACTCACCCCATCTGCCAGCTAGCTAGCTAGCTCGCTAAGTCAATAGCTAAGAAGGGCATCACTTTCCTTTTGGAGTAAAGGACAAGAAAACTACACCACTACTTACATTAACAGAAGATAGGGCTTCAGAGGCTGATTCCCCGTCTTCCCATCTAACCACGCAGGCATTATTGATTCCTGGTAAGAATAACACCAATAGGTGTTGATAACGCTAGCTTGTAAGCTCACTCTGGCTTTGCTTCATTTTTGTCAAAGGCACACTAGCTAGCGTTAGCTGGTTGAAGAGGCCTGCCGGCTGTCAATCCACACACAAGGTTAGCTAACGTTAGCTAGCAAATTTTGCCATGAAGACTACGACTAGTTACTTTATGTAAAATCAAAAACGTATAGCTGACTGATTTAAATAACATAAGACAGTTAAGTGGATACTCGAAGTTGTTTGAATCATTTATTGTTGGAGCTATTTGGCCAACGCTGGCTGAAATGACAGCCAACGTTAATCGTTGTCACGGCTAATCTTCATTTGGTTATCCGTGTAACGATAGTCTACGGGTCCTGTTTTAGACATCTAACGCTAGCGATTTAACGGAAAAGTGTTGCGGCTTTGCAGCGATGTAAACGGCTAACTATAGAGAGCCAATGTTAACTGTTGATCTTTCAAACCTGACTCCACTTGCCTTGTTAGCTCATTACAAATGTCAAGCTACTGGTTTCATTTGCTTGTGGAGCTTTCTGGGCCTGTAATTAAATACTCCTTGTAGGACCGGGTTGGGCTAAACGCTAACTAGCTCAACTAACCTACAAATCAATGTCAAGTGGTACAACGTTATTGCTCGGATCGACTTATTTGCAGTTTCCATGTTTTTTAAAGACAACGAGCAGCAATATAAACTAATAGAATCATCTTTGTATAAGTTGACGTTAAATGTAGTATCCTCAAGTTCAGCCACGTAGCGTAACTAAGCATAATGTCAATGATACTGGGACACGTAGCCGACTGTTGGCTAGCTAGGTTAACTTAACCTGCGAGGAATCTAGCTAGCGGGCCAGTAAAAATGCCTTTCATCCTATAGGACACAGCGGGACGCACAGTTTGTCTTTTCACATCACATATAAACTGACATTTCCAAGATTGTTCTCCTGACATAATTGACGCCAACTGTTAGCCGCTACTGCCGGTAGGACCATATGGTAGATTTGTACATGGATGCTCTGTCTAAAAGCAGCATGGCACTAGCTAGCAGCTAACGATAGCTAGTATTTCAGCAGGTGGATGGTGTGTGACACGTCTGCTATTGATAGTCTTCACTATTTTATTAACTCTGGCATGCGGTATTTTACACTTGCATAAACTCGGAAATCATTTAGCGTGATGAGAAAATATTACCAACATGCGAAATGTATGTTGACCTAACGTAACTTGAATGGATTCTTTTCAGGTCTAGCTAGCATTAGCAGGGGTATGGAAGCCGTTGGTAACACAGTAAATGAACTTTGACCCGAGGTATCCATTTTCCTAAATTCACTCAAAACCAGGCCAATCCAAGTGACTTGGTGGTAGTCACTCATGAGCTGGAAGTTAAACACCAAACCATTTGAACTAATCCCAATTCGTATTGGGCCCCTATTAGAAACTGTAATTGTTGGTGTTTTGCAGGGTGGTGTTTATGGGGGGATGTTTTTATTGACACCATCTGTTCAATAGATAGCTGAGTTAATAGTGGGTCTGTGCTGATTGTTGCTAAGGAATGTAGCCAAAGTGCCCTTTTTGAAGTGTTTTACTAACCATCCCAGCCCTTGTCTACTCAAACAATTGATTGTTTTGAGTAAGGGTTGAGAACACATGAGTGTATACAAGTTGAGGTTGAGCAAGGAATCCACTAAGGATAGTGACACATTGTTGCTAAGATGGCATGCCTGTCAGTGCAGTATGCAGGGGAACAAGGCTGTGGGAGGGGGTTCATCCCTGTTATCATAGGAGGGACCATAGACCACACCCTCACTGCTTGGTTAGATGTCCCCGCTAAAATTTTAGTCTTCAGCACAATGTTGTCTTGTATCTGACCTGTATGACTGTCACATTGTAATGTTTTTTAATGGAGAGCCCACTGTCTGTTACTAAAGATATTGGAGTCAAGGTTCTTCTGTTTTTCTGCTCACAATTTAACTGATTGTAGAGGTTTTATCCAAACAACTTAAAGCAATATTCCACTTAGTTTTAACATTTTTTTTTGTATATAATCTACTCACCAAGATCGGATGCAGCTGGGACGAGTTTTAAGCTTTCGGATTTTTACTTCTTATTCATTTGAATGAGGCCATGAAAATAACCTGAAAACTTACATTTAACACCTGCAATTTTCAGTTGACGTCCGGTCCTGTTTTTTAGAACGTCATTTCGCCAAATCGCATTTTTATTGATAGACGAAAACATAGCGGAGGCATATAGGCTACTCTGATTTTCATGGTGGTCAAGAGCTGAATAACCCCCCATAACCCCCAGGCTTTGAATTGCAGTAAGGCTGATGCTTAGTTTTTTCTATCTCTTCCTTCTCTTTTCCTTAGGTAGGCGGGCAAGGCAGCGCCACCCTAATGCAGAACCACAAAAGCACGTGAAATGAACAAACCACCGCAGCCTATAACGGGACCCACCTCTGTCCCACATCCTGCCCCTTCCCCTGGATTGACACAGGTGAGAACCGGTGACATGGTTGTATCCAGCTTGTTTTGGCAGGTTAAAATTGACAGGAAGTTGGCTAACATCTATTTTTCCTCCATTCTTCCACCTCAAGGCTGCCTATGCCCCTGGACAGCCCCCTTCTCTTGTGTTTGCCACCCCACCTCCACAAATGAACTCTGCACCGCAACCAAGACAGGTATTGTTCATTGCATGTTTTTTTTTTCTTTCTGCTCATTTTTAGCAGTCAGTGTCTAAGTATGTGATATGTTTTGCTTGGTGCAAGACCCCCCTCCACATTTCCTGTTCTTTCACATAGATTTCTGACACGGCTGCCTCTTCTCTAATGCTTTGATTAAACCTGTGTGTGTGTGTAATAGCCTATTTGCACCCCCTTTCTCTCTGGCGGTCAATCTTGACTTCTTTCCTCTCTTTTGCTGTCCTCCCAGTTTGCTGCAGGGCCCCGTGCTTTACACCAACAGGTACTAACACCCTTCACTTTTCCTTAAATTCCCTCAGTGTACTGCATGCATTCAATCCCAAGTGTGGGAGGATTAGATGAGAAAATTGCAGTCCTGAGATCAGATAAATAAAATGTTCCAGAGGTCCCCTAACATTGAGTACCATATCACATCTTAGAAATCCAGATTTCTCTGTATAATGCAATATCCAGTAGACAAGTGGTCCTTATTTTTTATGATTATAATTTATTTTTTTTAGCTGTAGCGACCCATGTCTTATTGAACTTATCTCTGATACTGAGTTGCATGTGCAGCTATTGTTGTTTGAACTTACTGTTCATGGCTGAGTGATACACTGCTGCTTTTCATACTCTCCCATCTTACACCTCATCATCTCAACCTTCCACATTCTCTCTCCTCATTTTCACCTTTTATCTCACTCCCTCTCTTGCTCTCTGCTCATATGTTGTGCGGCTGAAGGGTGGATACAGAGCATTACAGGTAACAGCTTTTCTCTTCCTCCTCCCCCTCCTCCTATCTTTGGCTAACCTCAGTGGGGTAGGGAGAAATGAAATTCAATACAATTTAGACTCGGTGTAACCCAAGAACTGAACTTGCTGCACGCATTGGCAGTGGCTGTGAGTGCAGTGCTTTCAGCTCGGGGAGTGACCGAACACACACACACACGAAGACACCACCACATCCCAACATAGGTTTTAGTCAAACTTACAGTACTTGCTTATGATGTCAAATGCCCACACGCAGAGCAACTGGTTTGTTTATACTAAAACTGATATATCGTTCATTCTTCTTCCCCTCTGTGCTCCCTCGTCTGTCCTCCAGGGTTACTATCAGAACCGGCCGACAATGCCCAACAGTGCTCCGAGGGTCCAGACCAGTAGTGGCCCACGACCTGTGGGACCCACTCATGTCTACCCGCCCGGCTCCCAGATGATGATGATTCCCCAGCAGCAGCTCTCCTTCGCTGGCTCCCCTCAGGGCTACTTCATCCCCCCTGGACAGGTTTGTTCATATTTATCACATCACCAACTTGATGAACCAGCACACATAGATTATATACCTGACCTGGCAAGCCACCTACATAATGTTTTATATGTGATGCTCATATTACTAAAACTGTGGAGATAGCAGTGGTTGACCTGAAGCTCTAACAACTTAATTATCCATCCCTGGCCCTCTAATATGGTTATTCCCGTCTCTTTATGGTCTTTCTGCAGTATCGGGCCCCGTATATTCCACCTACTCAGCAGTATCCTGTGACCAGCAGCACGGCCGGCTTCTATCCTGGAACTAGCCCTGCTGAATACCCTACTTATGGTGAGGGATTTTGCTCTAGACCGACACCTGCCAAGTACAACCATAAACATGGACAACAATCAGCCAAAACGGATGAAATCTATCACGAATATCAGAGACCCTAATTGAACTTGGATTTAGCATCTAGTTTTAATCCATACCCACTTGAGTCCCTCTTTGCCCATATGTTAGTGCTGGATGTGTCTTGGTTTTGCCTGGCAGGTTGGTGTGTGTAACGTGTCTCTGGGTCAGAACACCACTCTGTGTGGTGACCGGCCAGTTGTATGAGGTCTGGCTTGGTTCTGCTTCGGTCTGTGTCCTTTCTATCTGCAGTCTCACCTGACACAGCCTTTAACACCCTGCTTCCTCTGGTTCCTCTCATTAACTCATTCTGCATCTGTCTCTTCCTGCCCTCCCTCCTTCTCTTTCCTCCCTTACCCGTCCCTCATTCCCTTCCTCTCCTTTGCGGCGTTGGTTCAGAGCCCTCTCTTGCTGCGAGGGAGAGGCGGGGTGGTGGGGGGAGAGGGGGCGGGCGAGAGAACGGGCGTCTCTCTCTCCACGGTGCTCCTCTCACCTCCCAGCGCTACCCCGGTGAGTAGTGTGTGTGCTTGTGTGTTGGTCAGCAGGCTTCAGTGGCAAGAATCTGTGTGGCATCTCCTGTCTCCGATGGTGTTGCTTGTATGCTTGTGCAATTTTAGAATTTTCAAATGTACATCGGTCATTTATGTATGTACGAGTTTGTATTTGCCTGTACATATCTTGCTACGTAGACCTTACATAGGCTCTCGGTGTGGACTCTAGTTTTAGTGTGTTTTTGTGTCCCCATTTCAATCCCTACAGGAATTCCCAATTTTGTGATTGCAAGATGCCAAATCAATAGCACCTAAAAATATTGCAAGGGCTTTCATCACTGCACTATACTGTACAAAACAACTCTTTTGAAAAAATTGACAAGGAACACAGATTTGACCAATTACACATTTACCAGTCTTATCAACAAGCAAATGTTTAGTTTTATCTTGATTATCCCTACCTGCACAACAATTCCACTCACAACAATCCCACAAATTGCCTTGCAATTACTCCAAAAAACTCGTCACGTAAAGAATCTTTGGTCATAACCACAGAAAAGAATTCACCATTTTTCAGTTATTTTAGTGTGAAGTTGTGCCTTGCGTTATAGTGTGCTCATGTTTTTTTTTTTATATCGATGCCTTTTCCTTTTCCTCACCTTACTGCAGGAGCGTACTATACAGCTCAACCCCAGTACTCGCCGTCTGTCCAGCCAGCGCCAGTCATGATCAACCCCGCCCAGCAACAGCAGCAAGCTCCGCCTCCTCAGCAACCGCCGGCACAGCCGCAAGGCCCACCCAAGAGGGAACGCAAACCGGTAGTGTGTCACAACAAAGGGCAGCGGATGTCACCTCTTGTCTGGGGTCAAAAGAATTGAATGGAGAGAAACTGTATTGTATGCTCAATGTGGAACTTTCCCTTTTACCTCAAAATAACAATGGCATTCATTATGACGGGTTGCAGCTGTAGATCAGCGGTGAGAGGATGGTGACATAGTATTTTACTATAGGATAGGTGTTTAGTGGAAACTTAACCAGTACTTGTCCTTTCTCCTGATAGATCAGAATACGAGACCCCAACCAGGGTGGGCGTGATATCACAGAGGAGATAATGTCAGGTGGAAGGTCCACCTCCACACCGACTCCCCCACAGGTAAAACATCACTCTTTTTGGGAAGGCAAGGCTCTATTGATGAATTCAAATGCTAATCTGAGGCATTCATGTTTGCTCAAGAGCCCGCATCAGTTGTTGTAAGATTGGTTTATTGATATTATTAACCAGTAGTACTAGTAAGAGCATGTTTGTGTTAAGTTTACTCTAGTTTAATGACGCGGTATAGTCTTTTTAAATCAAATTCTTGGATTATCTGAGTCTAATCTATACTGACATATGGTATGTGTGGAACATCAGTCTGTGATGATAAGGATAGGAAAGAACAAGAAGGGTTTTAATTGGCCAAACTCCAGTTACATAAAGAAAGGTTGCAGTTTACCCATTTAACTATTATTTCATCCACATTGGTTGTTGGCATATCTAAGAATGCAGTCATTTCTAAGACTGAAACAAAACTTTATGGATTTTGTACAGTTTACTGTCTAAGGTTTAGAAAATGGCAGATAAAACAAGCATTTAATTGCAAGAGATGAGTACTGGCATTATTTTCTATTTTAAAGTAAAGCTGGCAGTATACTAGCTGCAGAAACGAGACTCGGCTGGTTTGTATGAACAAAAGGACACATTTGGGGAGAAAAAGAAGTGCCACATTCAGAGTTTCCATTAGACATGTTTTTTTGCCAGCCAACATGACTGGTAAGATTTCAGGATTCCGGACAAGTGGAGCTTTTACTGGACACATGTTTTAAATAAGATAGAATAAATTTAAATGGCAATAAACAATACAAACGAATGCAATGATCCAACAAATCGACAGAAAGAAAGTCACCAGAAAGGAAACTTTTTCTTGCGGGCCTTCAAGAATCTTGCTGCCTTCATGCGTGAGCTCGTACTTCGAGATTCATGGTCAGAAATATGCTGTGTATTCAAGTACTTTTTAGTCAGAAATTACAAAATGGACCCTGAAACAAAAGTAACTTTTTGGTGACTATTTTAGAAACCCAGTGGTACAGAGTTAAATAGTCGCATAAGTTTTGTAATTGATATTTTATTTATTATTTTTTATGTTTTATCTTTATTGGTGAGTTAATGGCGTAAATATTGCAGTTTTGGACCCACTATGCAATTGTTTGGCACTTTGGCACTTGGGAGCTATTTGTAGTAATTTTGTGATCATTTTATGATAATTTAATTAGGCTATTGATTGGTTTATTTATTTGTCATATTTTCCACTGGACATTTTTGCCAACAATATGTTTAATTGTCAACTGCATGTTTTACCAGCCAAAAACAGGCATACCGGCTAACAAAAACCCTGACCACATTGCCTCAGCCTCTGCAGTGTGCACAGGCAATCTGGCCAAACTAGTGGAATTCTTTACACACCAGCCCCCAGTGTGCGATTGTCTACATTTGGTCTAAAATATCACAATTGGTTGTGTTGCTTTGTGGGAAAACATGTTCATTTTTCTCCTGGTTGATTGTGAATATACACAAATTTGTATGTGCCGTCGTGTTTAGCCATGGTTCCATTTTGGGCTAGTTTGCCGTCGTTGTTTACTGCCACCCTAAACGGTGATCCGATCACTCTAAATACTTCTATATTCTTGTGTTTACAGGCCTCCATATCAGATGGAGGTTCTGCCCAGACCAACGGTGAAGTTACACAACCCGTCACCACAGTGACGAGAACAGGTGAGTACGTTTTCTCAGTTTTGATTTGCATAAAAATGTAAGTGCAAGGTTACTGTATTTTTTTTGTTGTTCTGCTCATTGTTTGATACTTAAATATGTTTTACCGGCCAGATGAAAACATGGAACCTGCTCCTGTAGCTGAAACCCCACCTCCTCCTGCCACAGCAAATCCAGAGCCTGTGGTCGAGGCCAAACAGGAAATGGACAGTCAGACAGCCCCGCCCACTGAGTCAGCCACGCAATCCGTGGCCTCTGCACCGGCTGCTGAGGTGCCAACCCCATTGGCAGAGGACCAGCAGTCTCCCTCCTCCATCCCTCCAGCACCAGTCTGTACCCCTCCTCTTACAGACACAGTAGCTAAAGTAGGAGACACAGTGGATGCTCCTGTTGGCCCGGCTGTGACATCAGCAGCAAAAGAAGTCCCTGCCAAACAGGAGGAACCACAGATTGCTCCAGCAGCAGCTGAGAAGGCACCAGAGAAGGAAGAGAAGAAAACGGATGAGGTGAAGAAATTGCAAAAGGAGGAACAGGTGGCCAGTGCCAAGTTGGAGCTAGAGCCTGCAGTTGAGGTCATGGCAGCAGTGGCCCCTGTTACCATGGCAATTGAAGAAGCTGCTAGTCCACCTACAAAGGCAGTGGCAGAAGTCTCCTCTGAGTCTGCTGTTGAGCCTCCAGTTTCTGCACAGGAACCTGCTGCTCCACAGACCCAGAGTGCTGCCCCCAGCTCTGCCCCTGAGCCCGAACCCACACCAGCTCATAAGGCAGAGCCTCTGCTCTCCAATGGCCTTCCTCAGGACACTGATGAACTGTCTGAGGATATGGCATTTCCAGACACTACACCCCTCGCCAAGCCAGACACCTCTCGATCTCAGGAACCCACATCCGTGGCTACTGTGGTAACGCCGGCCCAGGAGGAGGAGGAGCAGAAAGAGGAGGAGGAGGAGGAGGAGGGGAAGGAGAAAGGTGAAGTTACCCCCCCTGCCTCTGTCAGCTGCCTCACAGAGGAAACTACTATGCAAGGTAGGGTGGAATTAAGAGGTTTTTACTTGCATTTTATGATTGTGTTTAGCTAGTTTTACTTAAGATTTTAATGTCAACACTGTATCCATCTCTTGAAGCTGCTGTGTCTGTGCCAAAGAAGAGGAGGAACATGAAGGAGCTTAACAAAAAGGAGCCCAATGGAGACATGCTGGATGCCTTCAAAGAGGTGTGTATCAGTCTGGGTGAGAGCATGTTGATGAAAGATGAAGAGAAAACACGCACACAGTGTTCAGTGTCTGTTTACAGTCTCAGCTGTAACAATAATGGCTTTGAGCATATTGGGTTTCAGAACACCACATTCTCAGTGAATGGAAAGCGGGTTATAATATTGGTTCATCTTGTCCTGTTTTCTTCCCTCTAGGAACAGGAGGCCAAGGCTGCCTCTGAACCCTCGTCCACTCAGGCCGACCCTGTCCCTGCTGCTCCGGTTGCCCCTCCCGCTGAGGTTGCCCCTCCCGCTGAGGTTGCAGATGAGACCTGGGAGGAGAAAGAGGACAAGCAGAATGCGGAACCCGACGGGTCTAAACCCACACCTGAGCCAACCGAGCAGAAATACCAGTACAAAGAAGGTGAGTCATGATTAGGATTTGCCAGAACAGTGCAGTTTAGATTTTTGTTAGGAGTTAAATGTTAACAAATACCTTTTTATGAACACTTTAATCTTTAGTGGCCCCAGTTAGATTTGAACCCCTAAACCAAGCAGTGTTGGTTCCATGCTCTGTCCTTGGAACTATACAGGTGTCATATTGATACATCATGTGCTTCATGGTTAAACACACAGATCAACACTAGCAGGGTGGAATATCAGGGGAAATGGGGTGCTGTAGTGAGTAGAGAGACGGCCCTGCAACCAGAGGACCCAGGTTCAAGCATCCACCCTGCTGAAGTGTCCTGATCAAGGCACTGAAATCAATGAAGTATCACACATTGCATTAAATTCTGTGCATGTACACATCTCTTGCACATCTCTTAGAACAATGGAAGCCGATTGACCCAGAGGAGAAGAAGCGGTATGACAGGGAGTTCCTCCTGGGCTTCCAGTTCATCAGCGCCAGTATGCACAAACCTGAGGGCCTGCCTACTATCAGTGATGTGGTTCTGGACAAGGTAGGTGACGTTTGCACACTGCCTCATTCCAGAGTGGAGGACAAAGGGGCTTCTATTTGCATGTGCAATCACACAAGGTTTGTTTGGGGTTGGCATTGCACTGCATTTGTTATCGTTGTGAGCTGTGATAGTCAGAAGTCCATCAAAGTTCTTACTGTTACATTTAACTTATGCTGTAGTGAAAACTGTTAACCATAAAGAAGTTTCCTCCTATATTAAAAAACTGCTTGGTAATTATTTAGCCTACTAGGCTACAGGAGGTGTACTGTGGACCTTTTTTCATTTTGACATCATTGAGTCATATTTCCCCTAACCTGTAGTTATAATCACCAGTTGGTTTGTAAATAACATTGCTTTGTAATATTCAGACAGTGGTCATTAATGTCCATATATGGGATTTTAGAGGTATCAACAAACTGGCCCACAATGTCTTCTCGTTACAGAGTGAGAAATATTGTTAACAACAAATTAACTTCCCAGATTCTTTTGCTTAAATTTGGTTACAACCAAGGTAGCAGTCACTAATCATGGTGCAGTTTAATATGTATTGATAGTTTCAGAACAATACTGTACATGATAGAAACTTCACACATGCACCACAGGTTCCCCTTACAGAGTAGATGATCTGATTTTGGAGCACCTTGCTGCATACATTTGGATGTGGGAAAAATAATTTTCTACTACTACTGTAACTCCTTAATGCTTTAAGATACAGACTTCATATTAATGTCATGCTTGTGTTGTGTGAAGACATGTTAACCATAAATATTTACTAATTTATGCAATAATTTGCTTAATTAATTACCTAATTAGCATACATGGATATGTTGTATATTGCGATTATGGTGGGACCTTATGAAGCTTAAATACAATGTTTTGTATGTCTTACTATGCCTGTAGGCTAATAAGACTCCACTACGCCCTGCTGACCCAGCCCGTATGATGAACACCGGTCCTGATTTTACTCCCTCATATTTGGGGAACCTTGGCAGCAGGTCAGCAGGAGGACCACGAGGCCCGGTAAGTGAGAGAGTCTATGTGTATGTCCGTTCTCCCTTGGGAGTGAGTGTTGCTCATTAAAGGATAATTCCTGTCTCTTGTCCCTAGGCCTGCACGATTATGCCAATAAAGATAATCCCAATTATTTTGCTAAATATTGTGATCACGATTAATAGTCACAATCATCAGGGCACAGCTACAATGCTAAGGCAAAGTTTGCTCAGGATCTGGTTTAAAAGCAAAGTATCTCCAAATGACAGACAATGATCCACTTTTAGACAATGATCCACCTTTAAGAAATAAAACAGTTTTCACGTTCAGACTATGGAGAAGGATTTTCCTCTCCAATGTTGGGCCCTTCCATTAATTTCCATGTTTCCAAATAGTTGAGGTAGGTTTCTCATTCTTTCCCACTGGAGCTGCCTGCTTTTCCATCTTAACTTTCATTTTGATCACATGGGTGCATGTTGCATATTCAAACGTTATGATTGGTCATGCATAATGGAAGCATTTAATATACCATACCATTACTTTGAGGGGAACTGAAAATATAACAAACATTTCAATATTGACGAATTACACAATTATTAATTGTGGAAACATAAAATTGTGATATATGACTCTGCTGATTGGACTTTCACAAAACTTACAGGTCGAAAGTAACATTTTTTGCATCTTTTAGTCCTCCTGCTCACATCTTTTAGTCCTCCTCTTTCTCCTCTCCTGTTATTCTGCTTCACCTCACTAATGTCTCTCCATTTGCGTTCCCTCCAGCCTCCCGGGCCACGTCGCTCCCAGCAGGGCCAGAGGAAAGAACCCAGGAAGATCATCACCAGCATGTCCCTCAATGATGATGTGCAGCTTAACAAGGCTGAGAAGGCCTGGAAGCCCACGGTGAAGAAGTCTGCTCGCAGCCGCGGGCCGGAGGAGGTGACCGACGAAGGAGACGACCCAGAGCAGGCCAAGACTAGGGAGCTGTTCAAGCGTGTGCGCAGCGTCCTCAACAAGCTGACCCCACAGATGTTCCAGCAGCTGATGAAGCAGGTGACAGAGCTAACGATAGACACGGAGGAGAGGCTCAAGGGAGTCATCGATCTCATCTTTGAGAAGGCCATCTCCGAGCCCAACTTCTCTGTGGCCTACGCCAACATGTGCCGCTGCCTTATGGGGGTGAGTGATCCCATCTGTGTTTGTGTCCAAGTCTTGTGCTTTCTCTCTTTGCACTCTTTCCCCTCCGTTTGCTCCAATGATGACTTCCATTTTGTGCCACGTGTCTGGGCCACTGAATACTCATGATGGGATTGAGGAACTGAAGGAGCACGTTTGTCACTGTTCTTTCTGTTTAACATGTCTGATCAAGTTGTTATCCAATAGGAAGTTTCCAAATTGATATGAGTAGAACTTGTCTTAACAAGACTCCCTCATTGTTTCCTCCTCTTCAGTTGAAAGTCCCCACCACAGACAAGCCAGGAGTCACTGTGAACTTCCGCAAGCTGCTGCTCAACCGCTGCCAGAAGGAGTTCGAGAAGGACCAGGACGATGACGAGATCTTGGAGAAGAAGCAGAAAGAGTTGGAGGCTGCCAAAGATGTGAGAAATGTGCTCTTTCTGTGTCACTGTCACAACCACCACAGTCTTTATTTGTTCTTGTTCTTTATTTTGACTGAACTGATAAAATTTTCTACTTTGACCCTGGCACAAAGCACTAACACCCATGTTTGCTTGTATCTACCGTCAGGAGGAGCGCGAGCGCTTGAAGGTGGAGCTGGAGGAGTCTAGGGACAAGGCCCGCCGCCGTTCACTGGGTAACATAAAGTTCATAGGCGAGCTGTTCAAGCTGAAGATGCTGACAGAGGCCATCATGCACGACTGCGTGGTGAAACTACTGAAGAATCACTATGAAGAGTCTCTGGAGTGCCTCTGCAGGCTGCTCTCTACAATTGGCAAGGACCTGGACTTTGAGAAGGCCAAGGTAGCAAATTATAGACATTCTTAGACACATATGTAGACACATGTAGGGTGAATTGTAAAGGGAAGTGAATGATGTCTATAGAAAATACATACTGTCTCTTGTGATGACTTTTTTTTTCTTTGCCATGTGTCTGGGCCACTGATAATTAGTGATGGGATTGAGGAACTGAGGTGACAAAACCACTCACATGTTTACTCACACACACACGTTGTGTCTTCCAGCCCCGTATGGATCAGTATTTTAACCAGATGGACAAGATCATCAAGGAGAGAAAGACCTCATCCAGAATTCGCTTCATGCTGCAGGACGTCCTGGACCTCAGAAGGGTAGGAGTTAATTTCACTTATTTTTGACCCTGTCCTTTGTCCTCTTTCCCTTTTTACTGAAGTTGATTCAACTTGTCATTCCACCTCACACAATTGCATTCCAGACAAGAGTAAAAACAAGAAGTGAGGATATACATGGCAGTTCAATACAAAATTAAACTGCACACTTAATTGTAACAGTAGTAGTATAAGTGACTGATGCCAAGTAATTGAAGTATTCCAGCATGAACAGAATCGCGGTATACTGGCATTAATCGACAGGAATTATGAGGTGCATGGGAGTCCAGGATGCAGGTATTAAATGACTGGTGTATAGAATTCAAGTGTTGGAGTTTTGAGAGAGTTGCAGTTTAAAGTGTTGCTGGAAAAGGTGTTAAGCAAAGTCCACCGTGGTGTTGGTGAGTTCTGTTCATGGGGGTGTGGTGCAGTGGGGAGTATTGTTCATTAAAATTCACCAGGGTCTCTATAATTATAGCTTTTGCTCTCTTTGTATCCCTACCTCACTTGAAATTTGGAATAGTTTGAGATTATGTTTTCACCCTTCCCCACCTCTGCTCTGTAGAATAACTGGGTGCCTCGCAGAGGAGACCAGGGTCCTAAAACAATTGACCAGATCCACAAGGAGGCAGAGCTGGAGGAGCACAGGGAACAGATCAAGGTCCAGCAGCAGCTCCTCTCCAAGAAGGATGGAGGAGGAGGAGGAGGAGGAGGAGGAGGAGGAGGAGGAGGAGGAGGCGGTGGCAGGATGGGAGGAGGGAACATGGGGGGCCGAGGCCCACACACCCCAGGAGGAGGCCGGGGTAGCCAGCCTCAGGACGAGGGGTGGAACACGGTGCCCATCTCCACCAAGAACAGACCTATTGACACCTCCCGCCTTAGCAAGATCACAAAGGTATGTCTAAGTCCACCAAAGGTGTCTCCATCACCAGTCTCAGTTAAAAATATCGGTTTGTTGTGGCAGTGGTTCTCAATCCTGGTCTTTGGGACCCAGAGTCCTGCTGGTTTTCATTCTAGCCATCTAATCGGGGACTGATTCACACCTGGGATGGAGGTTGAATGCAATTATCTACCTTGCAGGATAGAAAACTAGCAGTACTCTGGGAACCAGGTTTCAAGACCACTGGTTTAAGGGGAAGTGATGGATAGTTTATTGGAGGTGACAACTTTATAGAATACAGACTGTAAACGGACTGTAAAGCTGTAAGTCCTTCTGCACAGGGTGTCTGCAGGCCCTGAATTAAATCTTTAAAATGTCTTAAATTTTATTGTCTAAACTCAAGGCCTTCAAAGGTCTTGAATACAATTAATAGCATTTCATGTCTTAAATTCAGTTTTTGAGTTCTTTAACAGTTTGTGGTTTCTTAGTGCGGTTTTTCCAGTAATAAATTAAACCAGTATGCTATGTCTACAGTTTTGTTTTTTTTTATCTTCAGATTTATTTCAGTTGCAAAATTTCTTATATTTCATTCTAACTTTCATTAAAAATTACAAAAAATATAACCTGATGAAACGGAGACCTGGGTGAATGTGTCTGTAACCCTGTGTGTTGGTCCTGTGTTTCCCAATAGCCTGGTGCTCTGGACTTCAACAATCAACTGCTGGCTCCAGGGGGCAAAGGCATGTGGGGCAGCTGGGGCAAGGGCAGCAGTGGAGGAACAGGAGCTAAGCCAGCCAGTGGAGAGCAGGGTAAAACACACACACATGCTTTCAAAAAGATGGCATGGTATTGGTTATCTCGGTTGGGGGATTAATCCATCTTTTTCCTCCTCCAGACACTGGTCGTCCAGCTACCAGCACCCTCAACCGCTTCTCAGCCCTGCAGCAATCTGGTCCCTTGTTATCTTCCACAGACTCTGACCGCAGAGTTCCTCAGAGGTATTTAGCAGCTGCAAAGATCTTCTCACCAACTGAACTCTCTTTGCTCTCTCTCTCTCTCTGCTTTGCTCCTTTGTGTCTAGTTTCCTCTGTGTCGTCCATTCCTTCACTGTTCACCCTGTACTCCTTTCTGTGAATGGCGTACAATGCCCATCTTTAACTATCCAGTATTGTTACAGGACAATATGAACACCTGATAATGCACACTTACACATCCAAAATGTGGTCAGCCAATGACACATTTGCACACCCTGAATATGTGCTGTCAATTTGTCTGTAAACTGTCTACCTGTAAATCTGTCAATTGTCAACATATCAAGAAATCTTTCAAGCTGACACAAGCTCTTAATCACCATGATGACGACGCTGTATCTACAATTACACACACACAGGGAAAAATGTATTACAGCAGGAAATTTCCCAACTTCCCCACGGGGATCATTTAAGTTTCCGCTTATGTTACCTTCCCATTCTGCCCTTGGTGCCCTCTCTCCATTTCCCCCTATCCGCAGCCACATCCTCCTCCTTCATTTGTAACATTGCCTATCTCTTTCTACCTCAGGTCAAGCTCCAGCCGCGAGCGCGGTGGGGACAGAGACAGGAACGATCGCGACCGGGACAGGTTTGACCGCTTCGACCGCCGCGAGGGACGGGAAGGTCGCGACGACAGGGGCAACCGGCCCCCCATCACCAAGCGCAGCTACAGCAGAGAGTCGGAGGAGCGCGGTGGAAGGGGGGGAGACAGCCGGGCCTCCACTGAGCCTGTGCGCCGTGTGGCCAGCATGACTGACGACAGGGACAGAGGAAGCCGGGACAGAGCTCCAAGCAAAGAGCATGCAGGTACAAGCCTAGGGAGCTGAAGTGGAGATGTAGAAAGGAAAAAATGTTGTGTGATAGATGTAATGGAGGACAGCCTGATGGTGTGAGTGGTGTAACACAGAACTATGTATATTGAGGAGATCAAGATGCAAGGGGGGAAAGAGATAAGACTTAGCATGTATTGTCACCCTTTTTTCCACAGTGAAGCGTGAGAGCACCCCCACTCCTCCCCCTGCTCCTTCTAAACCTGCCTTGTCCGAAGAGGAGATTGAGAAGAAGTCCAATGCCATCGTTGAAGAGTACCTCCACATCAATGACTTGAAGGTACAAACATGGCACCGTGCACACTTGCATGAAACAATATATGAATTTTACTTGCATGCACACACACGCACACATACAGGCCTGCCAAAGCAAATGCTTGGGAGTATGAAACGGCTCTGATGGCCAACACCTCTCGCCTTTCTTCCTCTGGTGCTGTAGGAGGCGTTGCAGTGCGTGGTGGAGCTGAACAGCGCCTCGCTCCTCTTTGTGTTTGTGCGGAATGGTGTGGAGTCAACGCTTGAGCGCAGCACCATCGCTAGGGAGCACATGGGCCTGTTGCTGCACCATCTCATCAAGGCAGGGACGCTGCCCACACAGCAGTACTACAAAGGGTGAGCATTTGAGAGGAAAAAAATTGTCGCGCAGTGTGTGTTTGCTCAGGCATTTGACTACATGCAAGACAAAATTTTCACATCTGGCGGATCCTTAACTTAACTGTGACTGACTGATTTGGAAATATCAAGATAAGCAGAAAGTGTGTGGCTAGAGTGAGAGATTGAAGTGTGTGTGTTTTTGGTGCTGTAGGCTACAAGAGATCCTGGAAGTGGCGGAGGACATGGCCATAGATATACCCCACATCTGGCTCTATTTGGCTGAGCTCATCACCCCCATGCTCCATGAGGGAGGCATCCCCATGGGACAGCTCTTCAGGTGAGGCCCAACGCTAGAAGTCGGCAAGAAATAATTGTATGCTGCCGAACACTGATCCACAAAGAAATGGTCTGTAGTAAGGGCTTTCAAGGGACGTGAAATGGCCTCTGAACCTGTGTAATTGTGTGTCTAGGGAGATCTCAAAGCCTCTTGTGCCTCTGGGGAAGGCTGGCGTGCTGCTGGTACAGATCCTCACCTTGCTCTGCAAAGAAATGGTAAGTCGCACCCCGTAGATAAATCCGCTTTTCTCTTTGTAAGGCATGTAATGTCCACATTAGGCGCCCACTTAAATAGCTCTGATCATGTTTCCAGACATTTTTTGACCTTTCTTTAGTCTTGTAAACCTTTCTTTATCAGTGTCTATGTCTATGATCTAATACTTTGTGCAGTTTAATATTATAGAGTAACTGAATTGATTGTTTTTTTCCCCCTTAGACCCATAAGAAGATTGGGGCTATGTGGACAGAGGCTGGGCTGAACTGGAGAGATTTCTTGCCCAAGGATGAGGATGTGAACAAGTTCGTGACTGAACAGGTCTGTAGGAGGAGGAGTTAACTTTCAGACAGTGGAACAATTATACAAAAAGCTCATTCCAAATTTAAAAGCAAACATTAATTTGGAAGTTACTGAAGAATATATCTATAATTAGAATGTATCTCGTGCTGTTTCTCACCCATTTCAGAAGGTGGAGTTTACACTAGGGGAAGAGTCAGAGTCTGAGGGAACCGATAAGAAGAAGGTCCTAAGTGGAGAGGAGCTAAGCAAACAGCTGGATAGACTCTTCCAGGACAAGGCCAACAACCAGCGTATCCGAGACTGGGTCGAGGTGTGTGGGGGCAACTGGTGATACTACTTTAGACTGAAGTATTCCATGCAGGCCTGTTTTTTTGTGTGTTTTTTTGTAATAAAGGTTGCACAATTGAGTAGTTTGGATTCTTATCGTTCAACTCTGATTTTTCAGGCCAACTTGGATGAGCAGCAGAGTGCTGCCAACCAGTTTGTGCGTGCGCTCATGACATCTGTGTGCCAGTCTGCCATCATATGTAAGTATGACTAATTAAAGGAGGTAGAAGTAACAAGGGCTGCCTGATTTTGGTTAAAATTGTAATCCCTGTTGTTTTTCAATTTATATATTATGGGTGTCATTAGTTATGAATATTAGTCTCTGATTTGAGGAACCAAATTGTTTTACTGAACCTTTTGCATTTTACATCGACATCTTGACTACTTTCAGCTTTACCAGACATTCAAAGTGACGTTTTCCGATATTGCTGATTTGACAGTATTCTACAAAGATTAATAGAAGAAACAAAAATCACAATATATGTGATTAATTGTGCAGCCCTGGAAGTAACCAACAAGTGAAAAACAAAAAGTTTTATCCCAATTCATGGTTTATATGAACAAGTCTTGGTTCCTCGTCCTTTCAGGTGAGAACCCATACAAGGTGGACGTGGAGCAGATTACCCAGAGGGCCAGTCTGCTGCAGAGATACCTGTGTGATGAGCAGAAAGAACTGCAGGCCCTTTATGCCCTCCAGGCGCTGATGGTGCATATGGAGCAGCCAGCAAGTGAGTGTCCTGTCGCTGTCTGTGTCTGTCTGTAATGTGGCGGCCGTAATCTGCTATAAGTAGACATAGTCTGTGGGTGAAGTACACTAATGAAGTATAATTTACTGCAACTAAAACAGCAGTTGTATACGTAACGATACTAGATCAACATCAACCTCTGCTGTTCTGTTTCTGCAGACCTGCTGCGGATGTTCTTCGACACCCTGTATGATGAGGATGTTATTAAAGAGGAGGCCTTTTACAAATGGGAGTCCAGCAAGGACCCTGCTGAGCAAATGGGCAAGGGCGTGGCCTTGAAATCAGTCACCGCCTTCTTCACCTGGCTCCGTGAGGCCGAGGAGGAGTCTGATAAGGACTAAGGACTCAACTGAATGCTGTCGCCCCCTTTTGGCAAGGCATGGGCTTTGCAGGTGGCTGTGGAGAGTCATGGACTACAATGCCTAAGAGGCGGACTCAATCAATCCTCAATGAGGATAAATCTTTTTTTGAGGGAAGGACTCATGAAAAAACAATCATTTCTCTTTCTCTCCCCTCCCTCTCTTGCTTCCTCATTCTCTTCCCCCACCTGCTTGTCACAGCAAGTGTCCTCCTTATGACATAAACCTGAAAAATGATTCAGCAGGATTGCTTGTTAACTATGCGTGAAATACCCCACGTCACTGCGGAAACACTTTTTCAAAAAATAATACAAACCAACACGCTGCTCTTTTTATGGTTCTAGATAATTATTTTGCCTGACATCCTATTTGACACGTGAGAGTAAACATCAGTGCGTGTCACGTAGCGTGTTGCTGAGAATGGGTATCATGCCATAATGTGTACGATATCCAAACAGAGCTCTTATGTCTTTTGTCCCTTACTGGAGTGTGCAGCATGATTGAAGTGTGTTTCTATTAATGATACAGTGGGAGAAACATTGATAGGCAAATGTATGTTGATAACTAATATTTCGATGGATGGAGTTTTTAAGCAAAGGTTGTCTTTTCTTTTTCCACTTCGTGTTTACTACGATGGGACCTGAGGACAGAAACGTGGAGGACTGATTGTGACCCTTGACCTTGACTACTAGGGGGTGGTCTTAATGCTTCCTCTAAGCCATCCTGTCTCCCATCCCCAGTAGTCAACCAACCTGACTGACTCTTCATCTTTACCTCTTCTGTACTTAACATGAGCTGTTGGGGCGCTCTCCCTCCACTCCGTCAGGGAGACCCCTGTAGAGGACACTTAATGACCCAATCACCATTAAAACTTGAAACCTACAGAAATTGACTTGATGAAATATATAAAGTTAAAAAAAAAAAAAGCAGAAATGATCCGAAAGCCTTTTCTACTCTAAGTGGAAACACATTTCAGGAGCGTTCTGTAAATATATAATGAAAAAAAAAAAAAGTTTTTTTGTCAGTTTTATTTTTCAGAAATAATAAACAGAAATTGCTGATGTAATGCCATGTATCCTTTTCCAGCAGAGGTGGCAGTTGTCCAGATGCAGAGAGGTGCTTTAGATAATCCATTGATTATTAGTTTTATTGGAATTTTGTAAATATTTTTTGCTTTCTTTATTATTTAAGAAATTATTGCTTCTTTTTGCATCGGAAACTGGAAAGATGAGGAAACGGAGCATTGCAAATAAAAGACTTATCAAGTTGCTGAGCAGAGTTTTGCCTAAGTGTCCCAACCATTATGGCTGCCTTAGTGTGTGTGTGTGTGGTTGCGTGTATGCATGTGTTTTGTTTGCATAATGTTCATATTGGCCTCTTGTAGGCTGTACCTTAAGCTACATAACAAATCCCATGCAGGTTTTTCTTTTTACAAATGTATTGTGAAAGTAGGGATTTGCAGGAATCTGAAGTCTCATGTTTTCCACCACACATTTGCCGATTTGTATTTGAAAATTGGGAAAAAAATACGTTTTTTCTAATAGGTTTCTTAGTATTCTTCTTGATAGAGAGTGATCTACTGCATATGGTTTCACCTTGGTCCGCTCCTGGCGCCCCCCCCCCGCATGTGGCCCTGTAATCTGCAGTGAATCTGTGCTGCAAAGGACTGCGAATGAATGGGGAAAGATCCAGATTACATGCAAATGACCATCTGCAACGCTTTCTAGGACTAGAACATGAATAAAATTCCTGCGCAGTTTATCTTATTATAGGCTACATGGGGAGGGGGAGATGGGATATGACACCGCCTCGCGCTGATGACGCCCACCAACAGGAGACATTTGGACAGCCTATGTAACCCATATACCGAGCAACAAATGGTGCGTCTTTAGTGGCGACCTCATGCTGGAGTTGGGAATATGCACCGGGGACCGTGTGGCATTAGTAGTCTAGCGCAAAGCTTACAGCAAGAGGACAAAACCCACGTTATCATCTGTTGATAGGATTGGAGACAAGCGCATTATCATGTGCGACACTTCCAGTGCCGCCGCGGTCCGCTTTACAGGTAGGTACCGAGTGGCGCTATAAAGAAAATAATGACTTCCATCACATGCGTCGCTAGAGCTGTAAAGGTGCACAAAAGGACAGGGACTATTTGCATCAATCATGTATCCGATGCAGGTATCGGTCGGTGCCATTGCTATGCAGATGCGGTCTTGAGAGGTTGCTTAGAGACATGCTGCATCCGCGCCTCGCACCCACTTCAACGACGGTGTTATTTTCCTGATAATTACAGGCTACGGGCCTGCTTCCATCAATGGCGGGATGATGTCTTATTCAGCCGGCAGCGTGTCACTCCTTACACAAATACACCATCCCCAAATAAACCCAGCACTGCACGAGCCCGCTTCCTCCATTCCTGCCAGAGGCTTAGCTCAAAGCCTGCATCAAGATGCTGGCAGAGTCGGTGCAGTCAAGCTGGCACTGCATCCCACTTGTTGGTCATGAAGTCAGATCCCTGCATGGCTCTGAGGGTTTTAGAGTAGGCTACTGATAACTTTATTCATGCACAATGTTTGCACAGTTTGTTGTGTTACTAATGAGCATGTTTGTGTCGAAATGGCACACACCAGCCATGCTGCAGGCGTTATGATTAAAGAGGAGCTGTCCACGGTGCTGAAAAACTGATAGAGCCTCAGGCAGGAGCTGAACGTGTTTGTGTTAATCAAGGCTGAGGATGAGTCTGTGCTGCTTAAAGGTGTGTTTGTAGATGCTTTAGCGCTGGGCTAGCGTTGATTAATGTCACGTGGGCAGTGGCTGTCTATGCCCCTTAATGTCACCCTCTCCCTAGTCCCTTCCTCCTTGTCATTGACACACATAACTGTTGACTTCATCACAGGCTTATATCCACAATCAGGAGCCTTCCCTTTCTTATCTGCTTAAGGATGTCTGGTATTAGCGAGGTGATGTCAAGTCATGCACGTGCATCAGAGCTGAGGTCAGGCTGCAGGTGTCATGCTTGATGAGAGAGTGATTTACACATTCTAAAAGAAAATGAGAGTCATTTTCGACCTCTCTTTGCTCCATATGTACTGATATTCACAGATTTAGCTGACCCACCAGACCTATTAGGTGTAGACATATGTTTTTGGTTTTTGGACATGGGGTTAGTTAGGTAGCGCTATCACTTTTAATAGGGATCAGCAGCACTGTGGTGGGCAGGCCTGGAGCTGCTTACCAGCGCTGGTCACACGCCATATGTTTGCCTGCTCGCGTGGAGACTGTCACCAGTGCCCTCACCCCTCCCGACCCTGACCATTCTAACCGGTTTCACCGGCTTACCATGGCTTTAGCATCTGTGCAGTAAATTTAGGGCATAGCTGTTTGCTTGTCTGTCCGGTGGTTTAAACCAGTAAACCCAAGCTGTGTTGTTTAGTCGTGTTGGTTTCCTGCATAGTGATATCACCTCTCCATTCATCATCCAAGATGCGGCTGACATCCAGGAGTAGGGAAAGAAGGGAGCGACAGCAAGAAGAAGAGGTAGGATAAAGTCCTGTAGAAGCAATGAACAGCTCTACTGGGATATAGTGCCATTATTTTGAATTGATGCAGGCATGCAGGAAACAGCACTGTGTCAGTATGTTTGTGTGTGTTGTTGTTGGCAAGGCAGTCTTATTTGAATTTGTGCTGCTTTCATTTGGATGCTATTAGAATGTTTTTGAGGAAAATTGGACACAGTAAATATTGGTAAACATTTATATGCAAGTACTGAAAGAGCTGAACAGTGCCTGACTCCACGGACATCAACAGAGCTGGTTTGTTGCTTAGTGCCACTGTGGAAATGAGTGATTTTGCTGAAATACAATCCTTCTTCCAGGTGAAATTTGAGGAGAGTGAAATGATTCCAAAGTCAGGAAAATCTCCAGCAGACTCGAGGAAAGCCGCCAGCATCCATGAGTTTGCGGCGCTTGCCAGATCCTCCTTAAATGGTAATGCACTCTTAATGCACTCTCTTAATTTTCCACTATGAAAGTAAATGTCTGGAATTTCAGTGCGCTGTTCCTCTCTCTCTCTCTCTCTCTCTCTCTCTCTCTCTCTCTCTCTCTCTCTCTCTGTCTCTCTCTCTCTCTCTGACTCTGACCTCCACCTCTCTATGTCCAGGTATCTCTCAGGCAGTGAGGGACCATGTGACAAAGCCCACCTCCCTGGCTCAGGGCCGGGTCGCCCACCTCATAGAGTGGAAGGGTTGGCCCAAAACCACGGACCCGCCTCCGGCCGCCCACTCCCACTTCAACTCCTACTGCCATCTGACTGAGGGAGAGAAGGAGGCCCGCTTTGCTGCAGGTATTTGTCTCTGTGACCTTCACTGTCTGTCAGCCACTGTTTACACTGTTAAAGCATTAGCAGTTGTTACAGGTGAATATACTGTGCAAGCTGGAAGAGACACAAACACAGTGTGGTTGGTTTGTGTCTGTGTGTCACCTGTTTGTGTGTGTGTGTGTCTTGTGTGCGGGCGCGTGCGTCCTCTCGCTTAGCTTTGTTTAGCTACAACATCCTTTCCTGGCGCCCACCTTCTGTCACGCGTCTAATCGCTAACCCCTGTATGTCACAAATCAGCTATTAGCTCCGCCCACCCTGCTGTGTCCTGGGTGATGGCATGTCTTGGCAGCAGATGGTGGCCTATTAGAAACTCTCCCAAAACACTTCATTGCCCACTGATGGTACAACCGCTCCTGTTGTTTTGTTGTGACTCATCCTTTCTGGCACCTGTGACATCAACACGGTTTTGATCAAGAAAGCGGAGGGGGCGGGGGGGGCACAGTGTGTGTGATATTCATTAATTTTGTGCACGTGCGTTCCCTGCTAGGAGTAGCTGAGCAGTTTGCCATTGCCGAGGCCAAGTTGCGCGCCTGGGCATCTATCGATGATGATGAGGAAGAGGAGGAAGCATCCAACGATGAGGACTCCCACTCCACTGGACAGACTCACACATTCTCCGGACAGAACTCAGGTATCCACAGATGCTGTCGCTTCTTCCTTTTCATCTCATTCCATTCATCGTTGTCATTTCTACATCGTCATTGATAAACGCTCCCCCTCTCTCACCCTCTCCCCCCCGTCCTCCCATCTCTCTCCGACCATCCCATCCATCTCCAGGTGTTCTGACTCTTTGCTCCTCCCTCAGACACCGCTACGTCCAATCCCATTTCCGGAGTGCCATGCCAGGCCGAGATTGACGGCGGCGAGGCCCCGCCCTCTGAGAGTCCCGTGGGCTCCAGTAGCAGCAGCAGCCTGCTCTGTGGTAGGTCTGCATCTCTCAATGACCCACATTCATCCCAGACCAATTCACCTACTTTACACAGCGATCACACGAGTCTGTTCCTGGAGGAAGAGGAGGAGGGGCCGGTCGGTCGTGAAAAAGAGCAGCCGGCTCCTTTGCAGGAGCATCGCGGCGAAGTCTACATCCACCACAAGCCGGAGTGGAGGCCCCGGGCCAGGAGCAGCCGGTTCGACTCCTGCTACTCCACCTCCCACTCCGAGTCTCCCGGAGAGGAGGAGGAGGAGGACGAGGAGGAGGAAGGCAGCGTGTTCCACGAGGTGCGGATGTGGCATTGCAGAGGCTTCTTCTCTGACCGGGCTTCCTCCGGAGTGGCGTCGTTCGATGAGGAGGAAGAGAGGGATGAAATAGAAATAGAGGGGAAGAAGGAGGAGAAAGAGCATTTGATGTGATGTGTTGTCCCTCTTTATAGGTGTCCCTCGGAGCCCCTGTTGATTCTTAATATAACATAAGTGATTCTGCTTTCTTACTGTAAGCCTCTCTCCGCGTCTCCTGTTCTACCTTCTGTGCTTTGCCTCCTCCGATTACCTCGTCTTGACTCTCTGCCTTCTTCCTCTCATCCTCTCAGCCACTCATGTACTGTTTCATGCCCCACCTTGCTCTCGACCGTTTATTGCTGCTGTGAACAGTATAATGTTGGAGAGTGGAACCAGAATGTAAAGCTGTTGTTCAAACTGAGTTTTGTACATTTTTGTGAAGAGTCGTGTGCTGCTATTGCATTGGTTTTCTATGAACATTTTGTAGTGTTGTTTTTCTGGGTCATGCTGTGTTATGTGGGGTGGACTATGTTTGATACTGAATGTCTGAATGTCCTGCATATATATAAATATGACTTTTGAAATAAGATTCTTTGTCTTTTCCTGCATCCACACACACTAAATACACATGCCAGAAAAACAAAGTTTCAGCTTATGTGTCAAAGTTTTTTTTTTAAATTTAATCCTTCACTGATGTACAAAAACAATTTCATGTTCTCTGAAAAATAACAATGGCTGTTGATTTCAAATGCATAATTCTCCTATGTACATAGCATGTACGTAGATTTCATCCATGTATTTTCATATATACAAAGCATATACAGGCCAGGGCCATATAAAGGGAGATACTACAGACTTATTGCTTAACTAGATGCGCTGCAAGTTAGCTTATACACTCTCTACATTAAACTCCTTGTACATTATCTTATATGGCGAGCACTAATTCACATTCTATATGCATACAAAAGTAAGACAGCAATAAATTATTGCACAAATGTTTACAAAGACAAAAGTGAGCCAAAGTTGGTATGTTGTGGTGATGTCACATAAAATTTAAATATGGCTCAAAATTGTTGCATGGAGCTAAAATACTTGCTTCGACAAAATTTACATCCATTTGAAATTTGACTCGGGTCATATTGAGGTTGTAACGAGCACTCACACACACTTTGCTCTACAACAGGTTTGGACTGGTAATGTGGGTATCACTGTGCTTCATAGTTATATTTCTAAACATTGCATTCGAGGCCAGGCTGGATTAAATGTACTCTGTGTCATATATAGGAGGATATGTGTAACATTACATGAAAATATTCATTTTCATGGTGTAAATATCTACAGGCCACGTACGTGTGTGTGCATATATAGGAGTGTATGAGTGTTTTTGTGTGTGTGTGTGTGTGGGTGTGCGTTTGTGTGTTCTGTACAATAGCCGGTAATGTATCTTCTTCCACTCTGAGCTCAACTGTTATTCCTTCATCATGCTAGAAATAAGTCAAACACAGTAAATTCACATAGCAGAAGATGTGGAGGCAATTCGTACATTTGAATGATGCCGTTTGTGTGAATTATAAAATATAAAGAGACTGACAACCTATATTGCCCTTATCAAATCAGCCCCTATAAAGCCAAACAAGGCTACATGTGCAGTAGGTTATACTAATGGTAATTACAATGTGCTTCGCCAATATTCTGAGCCCTGTAGTACCACTAAGCTTGGCCACCAGGTGCACCTCTGTAAGCTGCCTTGGCCCTGGGTGTGGATAGGTAGTTGTTTCATATGATACCTTTATGTGCTCAGCAGAACATTTTTCCATTCCTTCGCTCCTGCGCACCAGAGTTGGGGGACAATTCATGAATGAACTCATCAATACCAATTCAACTGAGGAATTGTAATTTTAAAAAACCTACAGGAAACTGGAATTGAATTGCAATTCAAAAGTTGAAATTTGCTTTTTACCACATATCTGAGATTACACGTAGCCTACTGTTACATATTATCAATTATACTGAATATCATAAAATTAAAGGTACCTGTCAGGTGGTATTTGATGGATAACATGTAATCGTAATACATACATTATGACTGAATGTATTTGATTTGTTAACTGTCTTTTATTTGATTAATAATGTTTGATTTATAATATTTAGGAAGTCAAGACAGCTTCTCTTAGAAGTGTAATTTCATTGAATTGAATTCTGTCATTCCAATTCAATTCCAATTCAATTTACTTAGAGCTGGGTGACATTCCAATTCCAATTTCAACTCTAGGAATTGAATTGGAATTTACAATGCATTCTCAATTCAATTCATGAATGACCCGAACCCTGCTGCACAGTCTTCTCCATCATTTGCTCTTCTATTATTTTCCCATTAATTTCTTTCCTGCCTTCAATGTGTGTCTCCTTTCTCTCCCTGTGTTGTTTAGAGTCTTGTTTACAGGACATTAGTTTGGCATGGAGAATCAAATTACGTTTAAGAGTCTGGACCAGATTTGAGCACAATGGGCAAAGTGCCACAAGTCTCACAAACACACACACACACTCACACACACACACACACACACACACACACACACACACACACACACACACACTTAAACAGGCATTTTAACAGTTTTAAACAATACCAACTTGTCTACTCACTCACTCACTCACTCAAACTCGGTCCCATAAACTGCAACAATATTACAGACATAGATATCTAGGCTGGAGTTGGAGGTGAGAGTGACCTCTACAAATGTAAGAAACTTCAACAATCATGAGGCGATGAACACTTGACTGTCCGTCAACCCCTCTGATCATTCTGATTGATCTCATTGTGGGCGGGGCTTCCCTCACACTCAAGTTCTGATTGGTCCTTGTTCAGGGACGGACTTCCCTGTTCTTTCAGTGGCTCTGATTGGTCCGGCTCAGGAGTGTGGTGGGAGGGGTCATAGTCACAGGCCAGCTCTGATTCGTCAGTGTGGGAGGGGCTGCATTCAAATGTAAACTCCGATTGGTCCTCCGTGAAGGAGGGGCTTTCCTGGAGCACCAACTCCGACGATTCATTGGTGATGTCGCCCGGGCTGGTTTCAAACTGCAAATTTGATTGGTCCGAGAAGTCGACCGGGATCTCTTCGTACGGGAGATCTGGTTGGTCCTCCACATCGGGAGGGGTGGGTTCCCGTGGCAACGAGAGCCCCCTGTGGCGAATCCACAGCTTATGGAGTTCTGTTACCTCGGATACGCTTGTGCTGTTCCCACTGTCTCGGAAACTGGCCAACGGGGGGCGCACTTTCACCCCTGTCACTGTCACTGAGCCTTCTATGGCCTTACGCAGCTGGAGAGAAAGGCCAGGAACCGGGAGAAAGATATGAAAAGGAAGAGAAAGTGTATGGGAAGGGAAAGAAAGAGTGAGTATAAATGATCATTTGGGCATGGGTTGCATATATGTAATGCATGTGGATCTGTCTATCAGATCTCAGACCTCCAAGTTAATAGAGAGATTAATAAAGTTTGAGATTAATAAGTGCTAACAATTCCAAGACATACACACACACACACACACACACACACACACACACACACACACACACACACATACACACACACCTCTTTGAGAGAAACCACTCCTACAAGGCGTCCGGTGCTGGTCACATAGGCATGGTCCAGACCCAGCAGAGAGAAGATGGTGTGAGTCTGTGGGGGAGGAGAGAGAGAGAGAGAGAGAGAGAGAGAGAGAGAGAGAGAGAGAGAGAGAGAGAGAGAGAGAGAGAGAGAGAGAGAGATAGAGAGAGAGAGAGAGAGAGAGAGAGAGAGAGAGAGAGAGAGAGAGAGAGAGAGAGAGACGGGTCAGACAGCCTGAGATATTCTCCCTGCATGGACACAGACATGGAGTCCTATGAAGACAGAATGAGTGGGTTGGTTTACATTTAGGTTTAGGGTTAGTCAGTGTGCTAAAAATACACTTAAGAAATATGCCAGGGACAGTGCACATCAATCAACATTTCTGTTTAAGTGCCAGAGTTAGCTTACTGACTAATTTTCATCCATTTCATTTCAGTCCCTGAGCATGAATGTTAAAAAACCATGGAACATACAAACATACAAATAACTAGTGTATAGACACACTATAGGCACAATCCAATATAAGCAACATGATTAAAACTCAACATCCAATACAAACCACAAAGACAAAGACAGACTGGACAGCCAAGCACATTTAAGTAGACAGTGACCAACAGCCAGGCCACAGTCACAACATGGAAAGTTGGCTACAGAAGATATGGATATTGATAGTTTTTGCTACTGTGTATCTCCAGTGGAAGTGTATTCCAACAGTGAGAATGCTGACTGACTAAAAATGCTTCTCTTCTCTGCCCTCTGCTGCCCTTGTGATATTTCAGATTTTTGTAAGATAAATGACCTCAGTGGAGGAGGTGCTAGGCCATGAAGGACCTTAAAAACAGGTGTCATGAAATTCGAGAAGGTTACCCCGACTCAGAAGGCCAGATAACACCTTCAGCATGGGTGAATCGACCCCAACCCCTGCAGTGTCAGTGCCTCGTTCTACACATTGAGGTGCAGGACCTCAGAGACACAGTCATGTCAGTGGATTAGGGTTATTTTATGGTTCAGGCTTTTTGTTCTGATACCATACCTTATGCAGGACGTCCTCTCTACCAGCTGGAAGGGGGCGGGGTCGATCTTGCAGTTCTTGAAGTCCACCGGCTCGTCCAGCTGCTGCTCCTCCCACTCTGCTATCTGGGGTGAGATGGTCGTCAGAAATCTCAGCCAACGGTTACAAGACTTTGAAACTTCTAACCTTTGGTTTGTAAGCCTCCATCTGTTATATTTTTGTCAGTGTAGCTCTCACCTCTGTTGTGGTCATGTCATCTTCCACTTCCGGAGAGTCCTGAAAACAAGAAGAAACTGAGTTACATACTCATGTTGCCCATGCACACAGAAAGACATCTGACTGTACACCTTCGCACCACTATGTAAACCGTATACTGCCAGGTACACATTATACTTGGAGCAATCTGAGGGGTACAGATATATTAGTATTAGTATTTGTATGCAGAGAAGGCAAGACAAATATAAAACAGTAAAACACTAAATTATGTGCAGCTGAAGAAAGAAAAAAACAGGCTTATGCATATAAACCCCCCTTAGATTCTAAAGTTAAGGCAAAACTTCCCCACCATTACTTTTGTTGCTGGACAAACAGTCTACAAAGTACCCACAAAGTTATGTTGATAACATCATTACATGTTTGCAACACCAATAATAGTACACCACAAAACATACAAAAATATAACGTATTCCATAAGGTTAGTAGCTTTAAGAATCAAACACCATAAAATGAATGATACATAACAAATATTCAGAAAACACCCACAAAGCACACACTGACCAAGTCGTCACTGTTTCAAATGTTGATGGACCATTTGTTTCGACACTCATAGAAGTTGAAAAGACAATTATCTCCTACTTTACAATTTACCCACCTCTTTCTCTCTCTCTCTCTCTCTCACTCGCTCTCTCTCTCTCTCACTCTCGCTCTCTCTGTAAAGCCACAGTAAAGCTTGGGTTGGTAGCTAGTGCACCACAAAGATTTTGGTCCAGCACTCACTACTCGCCTGTCGCAAGGCAACGGTTACTAAGCAACAGTCTCTAGGCGGCAGACAATCTTACCGCCATGGAGATCCTCACTCGTTTGGGCTTGGGCTTTCTTTTTTCAGGAGGAGCCGGCCCAGCCGAGCTCTTCCAGCCAGGGAGAGAAGGGATCAACATAGCACAACATTAGCACAGCGTTAGAGATACTGCACAGTTTGCCCCTTACATGGTGTCACTGCAACATTGAATCCCAGTTTGACTTCTGCAGTTTGGGGGAGACGTCCTTGTGGCATTAGCACAATGTTGCTGAAAGGGTATAATTACTATGCCAGAGATGAAGGTGAGGGTACAAGAAGCTGTACGGGAAACCCAATGTTGATGCAACATTGGATGGTAGATATGTGCTTCTTAGAGAGAGAGGGACAATGAGTCACAAAAGTTTTAACCCTTTATAGAGCAGCTCATCTGCACAGTTTGGGACACTTTGGCCTTAGGAGATATTTGACTTGTGTTGTACTGAATTTCTGCCTGGAGGTGGAGCTGTGCCAAAGACAGCCTCAAAAAAGCCCACATATTGTAAACAGTTATGATACTAAAATATTACACTTCTAATAGAACTGATATATTTAAAGAATTGTGTCCACCTCTTTTCAGTAGTAGCATATCAGCAAAACTCAGTAATTTACATGTATTTTAATACTCAAAACTTTGCCCATATTGTATCTTTAGCCATCACAAGCCAGTGCAATATCTTCCATAATAATAACCAGTTAGATAATAAGCATGATAACCATGCAAGACTACAGTATAAAGTTTAATGTTTTATGAGATGGGTGAAATCGTCTGTAAAGAATTCCCATATAAATTGTCACTAAACCCAATCAGGCAACTCAACTGCACAGTTGAGATACATATTTTTCTTTTATTATAGACTGATCTAGAGGTAAAGGTCCATGTTTATCAGATTTCTTTTTTTCCGAAAATCATTTCACAGTGTGCCGGTTAAAGGGTTAAACAGAAAGCCAAGGCCACAGCATGAGGTTATGATCACACAGAAGATCCCTGATGCCTGTGGGTGGATCCTGGCTGTTGGCAGAGGAGGTGGATAGCGTATGCGTGGACTCAGAGAGAGCACACACACACACACTCGCATACATGTCACACACGTACGCTTGCACCCACACACATACGTATATTACATACATTCCTTCTCTTTCTCCTTTCTTTCTCTCTCCTAAGCTCACCTCCAGCAGCTCCTTCTCATGGTCGGCACAGGAGAGAGTCTGAGAGCCTGAGAGGGAAAACACAAACGCAGCCTGAATGATTGGTTTCTTTCCTGCGGATTTGACTTCTGACCTTTTTCACTTAGGTCCTTCTCTCTATCCCGCTGACCCTCTGCGTGTGTGCGTGTGTGTGTGTATTTTTGCGGTGCATGAAATTACATACTGTTAGGTGTCTCTGTGTCACTGATGGCAGACACAGTTTTCAAGGCAGATTTCAGAGGAAGCTGAACATTGGACACGGCCGGGCTGAAGGAGGAAGACTCCTCTGTGGAAATCTACATGGACAATATATTAACAAACGGCAGCCAGACACAGGCGCGAACACACACGCACACACACACACGCACACACACACACACACACACACACACATGCGCACACACACAAACAAAGAGAAAGACAAATACGAGCACGTGCACATACACAAACACATGACAGCACAGGTAAAGGCACAGACGACAAACACACAGAAGACATGTGTTAATGTAAATGTAGAGGAATATAGAATAGAATATAGTATAGAACACATAACCACTTACCATAACTGCTGTCCCAAATCCATCTGTGCCATTACCTACTGCTACATGCTTCACACATGCAGTGCCTGATTGATTTAGTCTACTGCTACGATCCAACCCAAACCCAAGCCAGACTTCGCCCCAGCCCAACCCTCGAGCCCCCGCACGCCTCACACCTGTTGGGTGCTCACCAGGAAGCGGACCCCTTGGCGGGCGTTGGCGTTGGTCGTGGCGTTGATGTGGGCGTGGGTGTGGGCGCAGGGCGAGCTGGGGGTGCTGTCGGTGGCCAGGCTGGGCAGGTGATCATGGGTGCCGTTGTCCTGGGCCAGCTGCCGGAGATGCTCCAGCCTCCGTTGGCGGCCCAGCTGGAGGGAGAGCAGAGACTGGAGCTGGGATCGCTCTATGGAGCCCAGCAGGATCATGGAGTCTAGAGGAAGTGGAAGGCAGAGAGGAAGGTTGAAAAGACAAAGAGGGAAAGAGTCTAATGAAGAGATGAGAGAGAGAGAATAGAGAATGACGAGAAACTGTAAGGGAATGAGATGAAGGTTAAAGGGTCGCAGCACAGAGGTGGCACAGCAGCAAAAGCTTGCAGCAAAAGCTTGGAGAGGTGAAAGGAAATGTGGAAAAAAAGGAGAGATGCACAGAATAAGTGCGGGGATTGTGGGATTATAGCATACACTGCAAAAAATGCCCATCTTAACACAACATTTAGAGTTGTATAGAGCTTTAAAATCTTGTTTTCTTTACAATAAGTGAAAAATAATCTGCTAAAAGGGTGAAGTAATTTAACTTGTTTCCAATGCATCTTGAAAAATGGCAGATCACTCCCCTAGTATGAAGATGATGTCCCATTGGCTGATTCTTTTACTTCTTTGAAGGAAAATGAGATTTTAATCCTAGACTAAATGCCTTGTTATGAAGGATGTTCTTTGCTATGCACTTACCTGTGGATTCGACCAGCGCCAGTGTTTTGAGCTGACCAGTCAGCAGTACCTCCTGCAGGTCCCGATAGGAGGAGGTAAGAGTGATGTAGCGCACATCCCTGACCATGATGTCCTCCACGCGGATATTATACTTCCTGAAACATGGAGGAGGGGAGCGCACGGGGCAATAATGGGATAAGGGGGGGGGGGGGGGGGGAGACGAGGAAGGAGATTAGAAAAGAAGTGGATAGGGGATGAATCAGAGGTGGGGGAGGAGGAGGCGATGGAACGAGCGGGCAGCGATGAGAACGGGGGGAACGAGTGGAGGGGAAGGCGATGTGGAAATCGGGAGGGAAGGATTGCGAAGGTAATAAAACCAGGCAAGAGAGGGTGAAAGGAGATGAAAAGGAAGCGGAAACGAAAATACATGAGAACAGGGAATCAGTCGATAAAGAGACGGAACAAAGTAGATCAGAGATTATAAAGAAAGGGTGGGAATGTAATATATCTAAGAAGTGAGACCTTAACATTGTATGCAAGCAGGTGGGCCGGTGGGAGAGGCAACCAGGCAGACACGTATAGTACATACAGGCACACAAACTCACTCGTGATGCCCCATGCCCAATTCAGGCAGGTAAGGAAGTTTCTTGATTCTGATGATGGAGTCGTACAGCGAGGGCTGGAGCGACTGGGCCACAGCGTTAGCCAGGATCACCGCTATCATCACAGGCAGGATGTGGGAGATCTGACCAGTCAGCTCGAACACTATAACCGCTGTGGACACAGTGTGGGTGACTGCTCCAGACAGAGCTGCAGCACCTGTGTAGGAAGGATATGAATAAAAGAAGAAACACACACAGTAATTTGGCAGACTGGTCTCCTTAAAATCATAGATGTAGAGTAGGCTTATGTATGTAATAAGGCAGATTTTCAACAATGTGTGATGGAGAATGTGAGTCCTATTAACCGTGTGGTATTAATTATAGCAGGGTATGCAATAAGGCACCAAATCCAAACTGAATTTTCTGCAGGATGTCATTCCTGCTCGTATCATTTTATGCCATCATGTTGCACTAACCGATGAGTCACAGACGCGGCGATTTTACATTCAACGATTTTATATTTCACCTCGGCCCCAAAACGTAATGTTATTTAAGTGGAATCCATTTTCATCAGTCACATTCTATAAGCTAGCATGAAGTGATAAAAATTGCTTTAGCTTTGCGCTGCCGGTGATTTCAATCACACAAGAGAGAGGAGAAAAGCACAAAGTGGCTCAG
>NW_027281723.1:0-75806 GCF_046629955.1 Centroberyx affinis
CACCTGTCTCCACCTTTTCCACCACACAACACTTTCTACCTCTGTCTTTCAGAACTGATTTGAAAGATTGTTTATCATTCTTTAAAAATGGTTCTCCCGTGCTTTTAGACGCTATATAGGTTTTACACAGGAACACTGGTGAAGCCGCTATCTGTTTTTACGCCTTTAAACTCTGGAAAACCTTTCAAAAAGATCTCAGAATGCTGAGCTCTGTTGGTATTTTTAAGAAATAGTTAAAGGCATATCTCTTTTTCATCTTAATAATCTGTTTTATCCTGTTTTACTATTTTATTTTGCATCAACTATTCTACTGCTTGTTAAGTATTTATGTTTAACTCTAGTTTATTTCATTTCCTGTTTTTATTTATTATGTGAAGCACTTTGGGCTACAATTATGTATGAAAGGTGCTATACAAATAAAGTTTATTATTATTGTTCTGAGTGAATGCTCAAATTCAAACTGCAGCATTAAGTGACTTTGAACTTTACTTAAGAGTGAAACGGACTTTGACAGTGAATTGTGCTGCGCAGCGAAAACAAAAGCTCTGACAGCCAGACTTTTGTTTTATATGTTTCGTCACTTTGTTTCCCAGCAGGCAGCGAGCAAAACTTCTACAGCTGAGACACAACCTGCTGTTTCAGACAGAGGAGCTGGAATGTAAGCATGACTCTCTCTCTCTCTCCCTCAATTCAATGTGCTTTATTGGCATGAAAGTTCACAGACAATATTGCCAAAGCATCAAGATGAATATCAGTCTAGGTGTGTGTGTGTATGAGAGAGTCAGTGCTGGACAGAGGAGGATCTGGGTTGCTGTGTGTTCAGCTTCTGAACCCAGAGCCTCCATCGCAAACTATTATAATATAATAAATAACATTCAAAGAGAAAAAGATTAAATATGTGGGGTTTCAAGATATTGAGAGATTAAGATTATGTAAATAAATAAAATAAAGAAAAGTGTATTGGTCCCTCACTGTTCCTCAGGTTGTGGCAAGTTTCTCCAAACTGACCTCAGGTCTGCTGTGTTTCCCTCTGCTAGTAGAAGCAGCTTTGACTGATCATCAAGCTCTGAAGTGGGAGACTTGGGAGCTGAACTTGTTAAAGTAGATTTCTCTGGCTGATTTGAATTTTTCACATTTTAGGAGGAAGTGCATCTCCGTCTCGACCTCACCTGTCCAACAGTGACCACATGTTCTGTTGTCTTTTGGTTGCCATGGTTTCTTATGTCTTCCTGTTTCGATCGCCAATTGGTTTCACTGAGCCTGTACCTGGTGAGGATCTGTCTCTGCTTCCTATCTCTGACAGTAGAGAGATATTCTGCCAATTTATATTCTCTGTTTAGGGTCAGATAACATTCTAATCTACTTTGGCTTTTAGTTCCTTTATTCCAATGTTCCAAATAGGTTTCTTTGTATTGCTTAATAATTTGGTTAACTCTGATTGGTGTTTGGAAAGCAGTGTTGGTGTGAGCCTGGTCCGGGTTTCTCTGTGTTGGTGTGAGCCTGGTCCGGGTTTCTCTGTGTTGGTGTGAGCCTGCTCAGGGTTTCTCTGTGTTGGTGTGAGCCTGGTCCGGGTTTCTCTGTGAGCCTGCTCAGGGTTTCTCTGTGTTGGTGTGAGCCTGCTCAGGGTTTCTCTGTGAGCCTGCTCAGGGTTTCTCTGTGAGCCTGCTCAGGGTTTCTCTGTGAACCTGCTCAGGGTTTCTCTGTGAGCCTGCTCAGGGTTTCTCTGTGAACCTGGTCTGGGTTTCTCTGTGCAGCAGCAGTTAGTCTCAGCACCAACTGACACAGCGGACTCTGTTGTGGGTTCAGCCCTTGGGTTTGAAAGGCTTTAAAGTGGAGGCTTTCTTTAGGGCTAGATCTTAGGTGGTTCCAAAATGTTTATGCCTGTTTGTGGATGTGAATTGCTAATGGAGATCTACCTAGTTCTGCTCTACATGCATTTGTAGGTGTTTTCCTTTGAATATGGAGGACGTTGCAGCAGAATTCTGCATGTAAGGCTTCTGTTGGGTGTTTGTCCCACTGAGTGTAGCTGTGATGACTGAGTGGACCCCAGACTTCACTACCATAAAGCACAATAGGCTTGATCACACTGTCAAATATTTTAATTGGAATTTGGATATCATAAAATTTTGTTTTTATTGCATAAAGGCTCTTTGACCTTTTTCTTTTAGTGAATTCACTGCCAGGCTGAAACTCCCTGAGGCTGTAATTGTAAGAACGAGGTAGGTGTAGCTCATGGTGTAGCTCATGGTGTAGCTCATGGTGTAGCTCATGGTGTGATCTCATGGTGTAGCTCATGGTGTGGTCTCATGGTGTAGCTCATGGTGTGGTCTCATGGTGTAGCTCATGGTGTAGCTCATGGTGTAGCTCATGGTGTAGCTCATGGTGTGATCTCATGGTGTGGTCTCATGGTGTAGCTCATGGTGTAGCTCATGGTGTAGCTCATGGTGTAGCTCATGGTGTGATCTCATGGTGTAGCTCATGGTGTGGTCTCATGGTGTAGCTCATGGTGTAGCTCATGGTGTGGTCTCATGGTGTAGCTCATGGTGTGGTCTCATGGTGTGGTCTCATGGTGTAGCTCATGGTGTGGTCTCATGGTGTGGTCTCATGGTGTGGTCTCATGGTGTAGCTCATGGTGTGGTCTCATGGTGTAGCTCATGGTGTGGTCTCATGGTGTAGCTCATGGTGTAGCTGATGGTGTGGTCTCATGGTGTAGCTCATGGTGTGGTCTCATGGTGTAGCTCATGGTGTGATCTCATGGTGTGGTCTCATGGTGTAGCTCATGGTGTGGTCTCATGGTGTAGCTCATGGTGTGGTCTCATGGTGTGGTCTCATGGTGTAGCTCATGGTGTGGTCTCATGGTGTGGTCTCATGGTGTGGTCTCATGGTGTAGCTCATGGTGTGGTCTCATGGTGTAGCTCATGGTGTGGTCTCATGGTGTAGCTCATGGTGTAGCTGATGGTGTGGTCTCATGGTGTAGCTCATGGTGTGGTCTCATGGTGTAGCTCATGGTGTGGTCTCATGGTGTAGCTCATGGTGTAGCTCATGGTATGGTCTCATGGTGTGGTCTCATGGTGTAGCTCATGGTGTGGTCTCATGGTGTGGTCTCATGGTGTAGCTCATGGTGTGGTCTCATGGTGTAGCTCATGGTGTGGTCTCATGGTGTAGCTCATGGTGTAGCTCATGGTGTAGCTCATGGTGTGGTCTCATGGTGTAGCTCATGGTGTGGTCTCATGGTGTGGTCTCATGGTGTATCTCATGGTGTGGTCTCATGGTGTAGCTCATGGTATAGCTCATGGTGTAGCTCATGGTATAGCTCATGGTGTAGCTCATGGTGTAGCTCATGGTGTAGCTCATGGTGTAGCTCATGGTGTAGCTCATGGTGTGGTCTCATGGTGTGATCTCATGGTGTAGCTCATGGTGTGGTCTCATGGTGTGGTCTCATGGTGTAGCTCATGGTGTAGCTCATGGTGTGGTCTCATGGTGTGGTCTCATGGTGTAGCTCATGGTGTGGTCTCATGGTGTGGTCTCATGGTGTAGCTCATGGTGTGGTCTCATGGTGTAGCTCATGGTGTAGCTCATGGTGTGGTCTCATGGTGTAGCTCATGGTGTGGTCTCATGGTGTAGCTCATGGTGTAGCTCATGGTGTGGTCTCATGGTGTAGCTCATGGTGTAGCACATGGTGTGGTCTCATGGTGTGGTCTCATGGTGTAGCACATGGTGTGGTCTCATGGTGTGGTTTCATGGTGTGGTCTCATGGTGTAGCTCATGGTGTAGCTCATGGTGTGGTCTCATGGTGTAGCTCATGGTGTAGCTCATGGTGTGGTCTCATGGTGTGGTCTCATGGTGTGGTCTCATGGTGTAGCTCATGGTGTGGTCTCATGGTGTGGTCTCATGGTGTAGCTCATGGTGTAGCTCATGGTGTGGTCTCATGGTGTGGTCTCATGGTGTAGCTCATGGTGTGGTCTCATGGCATGGTCTCATGGTGTAGCTCATGGTGTAGCTCATGGTGTAGCTCATGGTGTGGTCTCATGGTGTGGTCTCATGGTGTAGCTCATGGTGTGGTCTCATGGTGTAGCTCATGGTGTGGTCTCATGGTGTAGCTCATGGTGTAGCTCATGGTGTAGCTCATGGTGTGGTCTCATGGTGTAGCTCATGGTGTAGCTCATGGTGTGGTCTCATGGCATGGTCTCATGGTGTAGCTCATGGTGTGGTCTCATGGCGTGGTCTCATGGTGTGGTCTCATGGTGTGGTCTCATGGTGTAGCTCATGGTGTGGTCTCATGGTGTGGTCTCATGGTGTAGCTCATGGTGTGGTCTCATGGTGTAGCTCATGGTGTGGTCTCATGGTGTAGCTCATGGTGTGGTCTCATGGTGTAGCTCATGGTGTAGCTCATGGTGTAGCTCATGGTGTGGTCTCATGGTGTAGCTCATGGTGTGGTCTCATGGTGTAGCTCATGGTGTAGCTCATGGTGTAGCTCATGGTGTAGCTCATGGTGTGGTCTCATGGTGTAGCTCATGGTGTAGCTCATGCTGTGGTCTCATGGTGTAGCTCATGGTGTGGTCTCATGGTGTAGCTCATGGTGTGGTCTCATGGTGTAGCTCATGGTGTGGTCTCATGGTGTAGCTCATGGTGTAGCTCATGGTGTAGCTCATGGTGTGGTCTCATGGTGTAGCTCATGGTGTAGCTCATGGTGTAGCTCATGCTGTGGTCTCATGGTGTAGCTCATGGTGTGGTCTCATGGTGTAGCTCATGGTGTGGTCTCATGGTGTAGCTCATGGTGTGGTCTCATGGTGTAGCTCATGGTGTAGCTCATGGTGTAGCTCATGGTGTGGTCTCATGGTGTAGCTCATGGTGTAGCTCATGGTGTGGTCTCATGGTGTAGCTCATGGTGTGGTCTCATGGTGTAGCTCATGGTGTGGTCTCATGGTGTAGCTCATGGTGTAGCTCATGGTGTAGCTCATGCTGTGGTCTCATGGTGTAGCTCATGGTGTGGTCTCATGGTGTAGCTCATGGTGTGGTCTCATGGTGTAGCTCATGGTGTGGTCTCATGGTGTAGCTCATGGTGTAGCTCATGGTGTAGCTCATGGTGTGGTCTCATGGTGTAGCTCATGGTGTAGCTCATGGTGTAGCTCATGGTGTAGCTCATGGTGTGGTCTCATGGCGTGGTCTCATGGTGTGGCTCATGGTGTAGCTCATGGTGTAGCTCATGCTGTGGTCTCATGGTGTAGCTCATGGTGTGGTCTCATGGTGTAGCTCATGGTGTGGTCTCATGGTGTAGCTCATGGTGTGGTCTCATGGTGTAGCTCATGGTGTAGCTCATGGTGTAGCTCATGGTGTGGGCTCATGGTGTAGCTCATGGTGTAGCTCATGGTGTAGCTCATGGTGTAGCTCATGGTGTGGTCTCATGGTGTAGCTCATGGTGTGGTCTCATGGTGTAGCTCATGGTGTAGCTCATGGTGTGGTCTCATGGTGTGGTCTCATGGTGTAGCTCATGGTGTAGCTCATGGTGTGGTCTCATGGTGTGGTCTCATGGTGTAGCTCATGGTGTAGCTCATGGTGTGGTCTCATGGTGTAGCTCATGGTGTAGCTCATGGTGTGGTCTCATGGTGTGGTCTCATGGTGTAGCTCATGGTGTAGCTCATGGTGTGGTCTCATGGTGTAGCTCATGGTGTGGTCTCATGGTGTAGCTCATGGTGTGGTCTCATGGTGTAGCTCATGGTGTGGTCTCATGGTGTAGCTCATGGTGTAGCTCATGGTGTGGTCTCATGGTGTGGTCTATAGTGGTACTTCCTATGGTAAACTGTTTGTCTGGTTTCCTGACACCTGGGCCTCTTTTGGAAGATCATGATATTGGTTTTCTTTAGATTTACTGCCAGGGCCCAGTTCTGGCAGAAAGTTTTTCTGCCAAAAATGTACATACAATAAGTAAAGATATACTAGAATAAAGAAATGTGTAAACAGAGCTGTGTAACATTGCAACATTGCAATCAAATATATAAATATAAATAGGTTTAGATAACTTAAAATAAAAATCTAAATTTAGACATTGCAGTTAAAAATATAAATTCAAATAAGTGAGAACTGTGTAAACACTGCAACATTTTTTTTTATGATTGACAGATGATTGACAGTCTTTACGGTGGTTGTATTCCATTGGACGCCCTTTTCCTGTCACAACAGCTCATTATTAGTCATGTTTTCAAAATCTTTTTGGGTGTTTGTAATCTGTGGGAAGTAGATGTCTCTGATGTCTTGCTACAGTTGGCAGCTAGTTAAAAAGTGTCTCTCTCTCTCTCAAGTCAAGTCAAGTTTATTTATATAGCCCTTTGTCACAAGCATGTCTCAGAGGACTTCATAGAGTGTGTCTAGCTTGGTCTAACTGAACGCAATCAATGGTGAACAAAGTTATGTAAGACAAACAGCAAACAAAAAAAAACACAGGTAGGCAAGAGCAGATTTAGTAAGACAAACAATCTGTAGAATAGGTATTCTACAGCCTAACCTACCCGACACCCCAGCCTTAGACCCTAAATGCACACAAGGAAAAACTCCCAAGAAAAACCTTGGTAGGAAAACTTGGAAGAAACCTTGGGCGGGCTGAGGCAGAGAGGGATCCCCCCCGGGACGGCTTACCGTGCAATAGGTGCCGTGCAAAACATTGACAGAGTCTCTCACTTTCATTCAGTTTAGTGAAGTTGGGGATTAATAATTCAAATTTCTTAAAGTATTCTGCTCCAATTAGATTATATTTGTCAGAGGAAGTGCATCTCTGTCTCCACCTCACCTGTTGTGCAGTGACCGCATATGTCGTCCTTTCTCTACGGCCAGACTGTGGTCCCTCAGTCTGGATCTGCTCAGGATCTGTCCCTGCTCAGGATCTGGATCTGCTCAGGATCTGGATCTGCTCAGGATCTGTCTCTGCTCAGGATCTGGATCTGCTCAGGATCTGGATCTGTCTCTGCTCAGGATCTGTCTCTGCTCAGGATCAGGATCTGTCTCTGCTCAGGATCTGCCTCTGCTCAGGATCTGCATCTGCTCAGGATCTGTCTCTGCCCAGGATCTGTCTCTGCTCAGGATCTGTCTCTGCCCAGGATCTGTCTCTGCTCAGGATCTGGATCTGCTCAGGATCTATCTCTGCTTTGGGTCTTTTACACTGAAAAGATATTCTGTCAATTTATATTTATGGTTTAGGGCCAGATAGCAATTCAGTTTGTTTTGTGTTTGTGTTTGATTTGTCCAATTTTCCAGATATTGAGCATAGCGTTAGTTCAGGCAGGCCACGAAGTCAAGCTCAACTCAGAACCCCAGCCTGCATCAGCTGATAGCAGCTGATCTCAAAGGCAGCCCACATCAGCTGATGGCTCAGCTGATTCCTTCTATGCATGCAATTGGCAAATCTCATACATGGCGCCTTATTTAAGCTGCTTCAGTCTGCCTACCCTTGCTGCTTCCTCTGCAAGCCGCTTGCAACCCGCCTCCACCCCAACTCCTCCTTACATGCTGGTCTGACTTAAACAATGTCATTTCTGTTGTCATTGTTGCTGCTCTCTTCTGTACCTGGGTCTTTGCTGCTGCTCTTAGGCTTTCCATGTAAGCACATGGAAGGGCAGGGAGCTCCCAGAACAGAGCCATACTGCCAAATATAACTACTGCAAATGGCAATAAAAGTTTTCTTTTCACTAAAGTGGTCCTGACTGAAATGTATCTTTTGTTTGTTGTATAATTTGGTTTACACTGATTGGTGGTTTTGGAGCAGTGCTGGTCTGAGGTTGGTCTGTATCAGCCAGTCTCCTGACCAGCTGGCAGAAGGGGCTCTGCCTCTTTTGGGGGTTCAGCTCCTGGGTTTGCAGTGCCTGACATCTCAGGGAGTCTTGGGGACTCGATTTAAGATGCATCCAAAATTTGAGAGTTCTTTTTTGGATGTTTATAATCAGTGGGTAGCAGCCTAGTTCTGCCCTGCATGCGTTGGTTGGTGTTTTTCTGTGGATGCTTAGTATGGTCCGACAGAACTCTGCATGCAGGACCTCTGTAGGATGTTTGTCCCATCTGGTGTAGTCCTGTTTGCTGAGCGGACCCCAAACCTCACTTCCATAAAGGGCAATGGGTTGGATTACACTGTCAAAGATTTTATAGCAAATTCTAATTGGTATGCTTATTTTGTGGAATTTTTTCCTAATTGCATAAAAGGCTCTATGTGTTTATTGATTTTTGATTCAGAAAACATTACGATTGCGTCGAAGCAACACACATCAACAAAAACAACAATTAAAAGAGGGACAAAATCAAAACAAAAAAGAACATCTCGGCTCACAGACTCACACATTCAAACAGGCAAGTGATTCAGGAATTCCATAAAATAAAAATAAAAATAACAAATAGCTAAATAGCAGGTATCACACAGGTCCATACTACATAAACCCTCTTGTAAGAATAGCAATGCCAATTAGGGTTGGGCAGTAATACGGTATCCCGGGGTATTTGAAAATAGCAACGGTGTCCGTTTCATTACCGTCATGAAAAAAATTCTGCTGCCCAATGTGCGCATATATATAATAAACGCCTTAAGAGTGTTTATCCAGCACCACTGTCTGTGTGGTTGAAGATGCTATGAAAGTGATGACAGAAATTTTTGTAAACAATGTAATTTGTCAAATAAATAACCTGTCAAAAAAGACTAACTAGTTAGAAGCGTTCATAATCGCGTGTCATGTGACAACTTCTCCTCAGAAAGGAGAATTAGAAAAAAAAGATGGCGAGCGCAAGCGAGTTGGTCCCTAAAAAGAATGCAACTGCTGCAATTTGGCAGCATTTCGGGTTCCAACTCGGGACGGGCATTTCAAGCAAAAATACTATTCGATATTCACTGGGAACTATTCGACCATTCTTCGAAGATCAACCCCCCGCCTGCACGGACGGTGCGAACTAGGCTAGCCATATTGACGTTAGCTAGCCAGGCTAACTAGCAAGCTAGGCGGACGTTAGCATAGAGCTAGCAAGCTAAGCCAGCTACCTAGTCCGGCAAAATAGCCCCGAACCGGTCCTTCTCTCGTTTTACGTGCCCATCTCAGAATCAATCACCCGCTTCCGCTGCGAGGATGAACATCTCGTCCAGTTCAAAGCTCCCCGCTGCTGCTGCTGCCCAAGCAGGACCATCCACTGTAAATATGTTGTAAATATGTAACGTTTGCTATTCTGTTTCTGATGTTCAGAGAATAAAACTGGAACATGTATCACATTTTTGTCATTGTGTGAAAATCACAGTTGAAGTGCACTGCAGCCACCTTGTGGCGGGAAACAGTATAGCAGCGACTACATAAATTCATCATTTGGAATTGGCGGCTCCATCCAAGCCCTACAATGTGATTTTTAATCAGACGGTAATACCGTATACCGCGGGAAAATTTGGGGAAGGTTTAACGGTGTCAAAAATTGGATACCGCCCAACCCTAATGCCAATATGTTTTAGATGAAACTTTGTCTGTTATCCAGTTCAAAAGAATGCATTTTCTTACACAGAATGTTACCATTTTGTAGAATTTACCTTTATATTTATCAGTAATAAAGCCATTCGGTATCCCAAGTAACATGCATAGTAGATCACACTCTATAGTAATAGATAGGATTTTATTAATTTCCTGCCCTATAATCTGCCAGAATTTTTTTTTTTTCCTGCAAGACCAAAGGCAATGGTGAGACTACCTGTCTCTATTTTACGCTTGGGACACTGGGGGGAGGAGTCAATGTTAAACTTATGGCGTTGGGAGGGGGATATGTTACCTTGCGAGGCAGCTGGATTCGCGAGATCACAATCACGCGAGAATCCATCTTGCCAGGCTTCAAGTTCTGCGTTTGTGGCCAAACCACAGTGGTGTGGACCAATCAGCGTCCTATGAGGGCAGCTGGGGGCGTGGCTTAGGTGTGGCGACAGCAAGAAGCGACTGTTCATTCACAAAAATGGCGGCTCCTAAAGAGGCTGGCATAGATGCTGCTGAAAAAGCGGAAAAGATGTTTTCGCTCTTCTCCCGACCGGCTTCAGCAAGAGTTTGTTTATATGGTTCGTTGATCTGATTGGTTGAAGTTAGCCCGTGATAGACGGTGATAGACAGATGGTTCATCCAATCACCTGTCAAGTATTTTTTGAAAGTGCCTGCCCTTTTCCAAACAGTTTCCAAGGACGACTTCCCAGATGGTTCTGTGTAACAAACCATCTGACATGTCAGTTTAGGGGATATGAGGGCTCTGTGTAAAATCTTTAGTTGAATTGCTTTTACTCTGTTTTTACTGTTACAGACACTCAAGGTTTTTGCACTGTTGTAAGAAAAGCTGCCTCTCAGAGTGAGAGACATTTTGGTTGTCAAGGATTGTAGTGTCCCTCTTAACAAAATCCCTTATCTGTAAGTAACGGAAAAAGTCCTGATTTTGAATACTGTATTTTTCGGTTGACTAAAAGACATTAAAGTGGATCCCTCCAATAAATCATACAGATTAGAGAGCCCTTTAGTTGCCCAAACCCAGAAACCATTGCCTGTCATTCCTGGTAAGAAATCAGGGTTATTACATATTGGAGTGAAGACAGAGGTGAGTCGAGATCTACCGTCTAATCTTCTAATAGTCTGCCATGCTTTAACAGTGCAGACTGTAATCAGGTTATTACAGGCAGGCTTCAGAGATTTAAGGTTTTTAATAAATATTAAGTTAGTTAAGGGGAATTTGGACATGGAGCTTTCTATATCAAACCAAAGAGATGCGGGCTTATTGTGCACCCAGTCAGCTATAATGCACAGGTGAGCACTAAGTTGATATTTTCGAATGTCAGGGAGGTCAAGACCACCCTCTGAGGATGAGAGACATAACGTAGCTATTTTGAGGCGTGGCTTCTTCTTAGACCATATGAAGGAGCTAAACCAGCTATTCAGGTTTTTGATAGCTTTATGTGGGAAGAAAACTGGAATCATCTGAATTGGATATAGTAACCTAGGGAGAATGTTCATTTTTAAAAGAGCAACACGACCTAACCAAGAAATAGAGAGGTTGTTCCATCTCTCTAAATCTAACCCTCTAATGCGTTCAAATAGAGGAGCAAAGTTTGTTTTGTACATTTGGTCAAAAATGGGTGTTACATATATTCCTAAATATACAAAGCCCGCTGGGGACCATTTGAAAGGGAAGGGAGATGGAGTTTGAGGTTTTTGTCTTAAACTACCTAAGGGCATCGCTTCTGACTTGCTGAAATATATTCTATAACCTGAAAAAGCACTAAACCTGCCGATGGACTCAATAAGAGTGGAAATAGATACCTCAGGCCTAGTCAGAAAGACCAGGATGTCATCAGCATAAAGAGTAATTTTATGCTGTCTATCTGCAATGGTTAGGCCATGTATGTCAGTGTTTGTCCTAACTGCCTCAGCGAGCAGCTCTATGGCTAGGGCAAACAGTAGAGGTGAGAGAGGACAGCCCTGCCTTGTACCTCTCCAAATGTGGAAATTGGGCGATCGCAAACCATTGGTGAGTACTGAAGAAAGAGGATTATTATAGAGTAACTTGATCCATCCAATAAACATTTCACCTAGACCAAATTTATGTAACGTATGAAACAGGTAAGGCCATTCAACACGGTCGAATGCCTTCTCAGCATCCAGAGAAAGAACCAGACCATCTATTGACTGCTGTTGAAAAACCTGGATTGTGTTTAGTAACCTGTGCATGTTGTTACATGAATTATGACCTTTAATAAAACCAGTTTGGTCCTCATTAATAAGCAGAGGGAGTAAGCCTTCCAATCGTGTCACAAGTATTTTAGAGAGGAGTTTCAGATCCATGTCTAGTAAAGAGATGGGCCTGTAGGAGGCGCAGTCCTCAGGCTGTTTACCCTTTTTCAAAATTAAGGAGATATTTGCCTCCCTCAGAGACATAGGTAGGATGCCATTTTCAAAGGAATCATTAAACATATTCAGTAGAGGGTCAACTAATATATTGTGGAACTCTTTATAGAACTCACTGCTGAGCCCATCTGGCCCAGGTGCCTTCCCAGACTGTAGCCCCTTAATAGCATCAAGCACCTCTTCCCTAGATATAGGAGCATCAAGAGTAGATTTCTGATCATCTGACAAGCTGGGGAGATTAAGGGAGGAGAAAAAGGCGTCCATTAACTCTGGGGCATCGTCATGTAGCTCCGATTTATATAGATTTTCATAGAAGCTCTTAAATGTGTCATTAATGGTTGCAGTGTCAAAAGATTGCTTACCATGACTATCTGTAATTGAAGAGATAGTTTGGGAGTCCGCCTTTTTCTTCGTCAGATATATAAGTATTTCCCTGCTTTATCACCATGTTCGTATAGTTTTTGTTTGGCAAATCTAATTTTCCCCTCTGCATGTTTTGTTAAAAGAGAGTCTAAAACAGAGCGGAGCGCAGAGATTTCTTTAAGCTTCCATGTAGATGGACTTTTAACATAGTCTTTTTCAACCCGCTTAAGTTTGGAATCTAAGATCTCCCTTTGTTCAGCTTGCCTACGCTTATTACTGGACATATAAGATATGATAAGACCTCTTGAAAAGGATTTGGATGTTTCCCATAGCAGTGATGGATCTTCTGTAGAGGTTGAATTAATAGATAAAATGATTTAAATTCCTCTGTGAAATAAGATATGAACTTTTGATCAGTCAGAATGGAAGGGTTAAACCTCCAGTGTCTAGTCTGAGTAACCGGGTTCCTGAGGTTATATTGAATGAAGACAGTAGCATGGCCGGACACAACTATATTCCCTATAGAGCTAGAAGTAACTGATTGCAGCAATATTTTCGGAGTAAAGAAATAATCTATTCTTGTATAGCAATTATGGGCTTATGAAAAAAAAAAAAATTCTTTATCTACCGGGTGCTGAGCCCTCCATACATCTACATAATCCAGGTCCTCACAAAGGGCAGTAACAATCTGGGCCTGGGGTGATGAAGACGATTTGCCCGGAGGAGATTTGTCCATAATTGGGCTTAAATGGCAATTAAAATCTCCTCCAATGAACCAGTTCCTGACGTTGAGATCTACCAATTTAGAGAATGCAGTAGTTAGGAAATCACCTGGATGACCAGGGGGCAGTAGACATTCATAATAGCAATTTCATCTGTAGTAACACCTTGTCCTAACAGCAAACATAGTGAACGTGTTAACCAAAAAAACAACGCTCACATTATAATCAATGAGGTTGTCTGAACAGGTTGCAAGCGTAGCAAGCAACGCAACATCTTTCTCCAAAGTGTCAATGGATGCTCGGTGTCTATTTTTGATGTGTCATGTCGCCTGTTCCCTACTACTCACGAATTTTGCCATTGCCAAAGTCATATAAATCAAACCCAGGGTTTGTTTTGACTTGACGTTTGCAGTGTAGGCAGCAGCTGATGTCGCAATTCCGTGCTGCCAGGACACACGGATGCAGTTAGGACAAGGTGTAACTGAAGAATTAGGCCAGTAACACACAACTCAAAATCCAGTACACTGACACTTATGGATAATAAGATACAGTAACTAGGAAATGCGCTCAGTAGAGTGCAGACCTCTGTCAAGGAGGCATATCACATTCATAGTCGCGTTTCTGTTTGTCCTTGTTATATATTTTGGGTCACTGGCATGAAAAGTTAATCAACTCTTCCTTGGCTCAGGGCCGATCTTTCTGCAAAGTTTCATGTAAATCTGTTCAGAACTTTTTGAGATATCTTTGTGACGGACAAACAGACAAGACATACCCACTACACCATGCCCCCTTTTGGCCGACTGGCGTGAGAAGTTAATCAGCCCTTCTTGGCGCATGACCAATTGTCCTGCAAACTTTTGTGTAAATCTGTTCATAACGTCTAACCCATTTCTTGGTGCAGATGAAGGCAGGAAACTTCATCACTAACAAAATAGAGTTTTCACTGTACAGAGGGCTGATCACTTCTTTATTAATCAACAAGTGCCAAAAATGCTAACAATTTATTTGAATTATCAGCTTACAAGCAAAATGCACTGTTAGCATTTTTTGCAATTGTGGATGAATCCGGGAAGTGGAAGTAATCAGCCCTAATGTGTGCAGTGAAAACTTCTACTTTTGGATTATCATTTGGATTGGGCTAAATAAATGCAAGTGATTATTCATTGAAAAGCGGGGTGCTGCAGGACAGCTTTTTAAGTACTCACTATGAAGTGGCTGTTTTGCACACACACACACACACACACACACACACACACACACACACACACACACTCTCTCTCTCTCTCTCTCTGTACTACTCACTCTATCTGACATCGCAACTTTCCTAAATCCTGAACACACCCCAGAAAAAAATACTGATGAAAAATCAGAGGAAACAGAGGAGAAAAATGTTATCAAAAAAGGCATACCGAGCCCAATGTGATATCCATGCTGTTTTCACTGTAAAGAGAGAAGAACACAAAAAATGTCAGTATGAGTAACATTCATGTTAAGTGAAATATCAGTACAGTTGACCAAACAGTTGATCATAATAATAATAATAGGCAAAACTATATGACACAACATCCCTGAAAATGCACATTTTATAGCTGTCACAAGAAGAAGATGCAGAATATGATCTACTTTGTCTGCACTCACAATAAATCACTAATAAACATAAAAATATCACATAGCTGTCTGACTCAAAAGTGAATTTTTCATGAATGGCAAGTCATGTGGAACTCTGCTGCTCAGTAGGCAGAATTATTGCTGTGTTTTTATAGTCTATTTTCTGTTAATGTACACACTCTTGAGGTGCGTACACACACCTGTTATTTTTATGTTAGCAATTTTCTCTAGTAAAGATTTATCATGAAATCATTTTAATTATGAGACATCAAACAATTAATTTCAAATATGACCAAAAAGGCTAAACTCCACATATATTATCAGCATCGAAAATGAACTATCAAAAAATATTTTGCGGTCAAAATGAATAATGAAGACAAACTTTAGAACTAATGTTTCCATGTTCTGTAGTAATAATGGCAGGTTTTCTACCAGGTTTCTACCCCTTGACATTAAATTCAATACTTTTTCAAGACTTTTTGAAGACCCAAATAAAAATTTTCAATACCTATTGCATGAGTAAAATAAATAAATAAAATTAAAATAAACGCCCATCTCCTCTGTCAGACCTCTGCCCCTTCTTCTGAGGCCGGGAGATGACAGAATTCAAAATTCAATACCAATCTCAATACCTTTTCAAGTCTTCAATTTGAAATATGATTTTCGAGACTTTTTTAAGACCCTAGTCTGGTGAGCCAACACTCTGTAACATAAATAACTTAGCAGGACAATAATCAGCATGCGCAGACCCAGAACTGAGCGCGAAATTCAAAAGTCAGAGCGGGAATTCTGATTTTTTATTCATTTATTTTTTTGTAACGTTATTGAATAAGGTAAACTATAACACGTATAACATGTAAGTTAACATATAACACCACTGTGACCATCTGTATCATGGCGAGCAAAATGCAGTATAATTTCCAACAATTAGGCCTACTTTTGCCTTCATTTTGTATGCACAAGTGACTAGCGTTAACAAAACACATCACCCTAATCCTTTTCTCCCGGTCTCTCCCTGTCTCTCAGCGCTTACTGAAAATGAACACCCCTCTACCGCTGTCTCTTGTCACCGCTGTGTAAGATAACTGCTAAGATTAGCATTTCCCGGGCTAACTTCCCGTCCACATCAGTGAACTGATAATGCTAATAGCTGAAGGACAAGCTATCTAACATTAGTTAGATCACACACCACCCTCCCACCCCCACACGGACGGTGCGAACTAGGCTAGCCATACATTAGCTAGCCAGGCTAACTAGCAAGCTAGGCGGACGTTAGCATAGAGCTAGCTAGCTAAGCCAGCTACCTAGTCCGGTATTTGCGTCAATTTGCGTCATTTCTGAATGTTTACTTATATAAATTTACAATGCGGTGAGTTACATCATTATCTTACCTTTATGTAGCACACGCAGCTCTTGTGGCCCGGTCTTTCGGTCGGAAGAAACACAGGTTTTGATTGTGTCCTTTTGATTGACATATCGGCGGAACCAATGACAGCTTGAAATTGTGCTCCACCCACCCTTCGTCCTCAAGCCATTAACTTACAAACTGACCAGAAATCAGAGACATATTCCATCTTAATTTCACCTTAAGTTTTTATTTATTTGATATATACTGTATATATATATATATACACATTATATATTATATTTTTAGTTATTAAATTGATAAACATATATAGGCTATAGATATAGATAGTGTGTGTGTGTGTGTGTGTGTGTGTGTGCAGCAAGTTAAACCAAACAACAATTTTTTTCATCATTTGGGTTAACTCAATGGTATAGTCTTAAGAAGCCAGCTGGTGGGCTTATAGTCACCAGTTTGCACCTAATTTCCAACATACACCAACTACACAGACGCTCTGCCTAGCGGGGTTGTCGCATTGCTTCCTGAACACATCTCCAATAATGCACTCATTCTAACGTCACGCACAATACTGTATTCTTCAGTATCTCATAACTAGGGAACCCCTTAGGACTCAAGGGAGCAAAAAAAACTACATTGTTCTGTCAAATTACAATTTGTTCCCTCAAATTCCTCAATCATTCCCTCAAATTCATTACATTTTTTCTCAAATTAGTCTACTAAATTCCCTTGAATTATTAAATCCTTCAAATTATTAAATTGTGCCCTCCAATTACTCAAATGACTCAACTACATTGCGTCTACAAGTCAACATGGATCATCTGAATAGAGTTTGGCATATCATTCTCTCCAGCCACATGGGCATTTCAGAGCATAAATGACATGTTTTGTTTGTGCATGTAATTGTGCCTTTGAACTTGAAGATCAAATGTATATTTAGATTCAGATTAGCCTATCCCCTAGGGGTCTTAATGTTGATTGGGATATAAAACCATTTCTCTGAAATAGACTGTTGTTCATTCACCAAGAGAAAAATGTATGTATACAGTATATGGAAATTTTTAGATACCAGACCTCCATTCATCGCTTACAACAGGTACAAAATGCTGCGGCCAGACTAATATGTAAAGGTAAAAAAAGGGAACATTATACGCCTGTGCTAGCTTCTCTGCACTGGCTCCCTATTCGGTATCGAATGTCTTTTAAGCCTCTATTGTTTGTTTTTAAAGCCCTGCATGGGCCCTGAGCTATATTACTGAACTTGTATCCCCTTACAGTACAGCTAGCCCCCTCAGATCCACAGATCAAGGGCTGCTAACCATCTCTCGGTCACATCGGAAACTTTTTGGAGACAGGGCTTTCTCAGTAGCAGCACCTAGACTCTGGAATAGTCGCCCTGAAAATATAAGAACCACATAATCTCTAGACTCCTTTAAAAGGTGTCTTAAGACCCACTTTTACCTCTGTAACGATTCGTGAAATGATATGTACTCTATATTTATATGTATATATATTTGTATGTTTGTATGTATCTATGTTTTATGATAACTTCTGCTCAATGCTGTTTGTTGTAAAGCACTTTGGCACAAACCTGGTTTGTTTTTTAAAGCGCTCTATAAATAAATTTGACCTTGACCATGACTGTTAATATATCACATTACAGGAACATTTTTATAAGAAACGTTCTGTCATCTCAGGCCTCAATAACATCCTCAAAACATTTTCCAAATGTTGCATTGAGAATGTTCTTCCTTTGTTATCATGTAACATTGTGGGAATGTTTTATAAAAGAACATTCTACAATCTGTTACCTCAACAATGTCCCCAAAACATCCTCAGAATGTTGCAGGCAAAACGTTCTACCTTTGTTAACATATCACATTACAGGAACATTTTATAAAGAATGTTCTGTCATCTCAGGCCTCAATAACATCCTGAAAACATTTTCTGAATGTTGCAGTGAGAATGTTCTTCCTTTGTTAACATATCACATTACAGGAACGTTTTATAAAAAACATTCTGTAATCTGAGACCTCAGTAACATCCTGAAAACATTTTTCAAATGTTGCTTTGAGAATGTTCTTCCTTTGATATCATGTAACATTGTGGGAATGTTTTATAAAAGAACATTCTATAATCTGTTACCCCAACAACGTCCCCAAAACATCCTCAGAATTGCATTTAAAATGTTATGTCTTAGTTAACATTTAACCTTATAGGAACATTATTTGAAATGATAAACATCCTTAAAACGTACTTTGAACATTAGATTAAAACGTTTTCTTTAAAACATTATTAGAACTTGTAGGTAATGTTAGCCAATGTTGTGGGAACGTTCCCTGCTAGCTGGGGCACCAGGTCGTCAGCATAGAGCAGGAATTTAACTTCCTTATTGTGTCGGCTCAGGCCAGGGGAAGCAGACTGCTCCAGCAGCATTGCCAACTCATTGATGTAGATGTTAAAGAGAGTTGGTGACAAGCTGTTTCCCTGAAATACTCCTTTCCCTTGAGTGAAGAAATCTGTACTTTTGTTTCCAATTTTTATTCCACATTTATTACTGACATACATTGGCTTTATTATGTCATAGACTTTACCCCCTTTGCCACTTTGGAGAATTTTATAATATAATCCCTCTTGCCAAATGGAATTAAATGCCTTTTTAAAATCAATAAAACATGCAAAAATTTTCCCCTTGTTTTTTTTGTGTATATGATGGTTAATTAGAGTGTGTAGGGTGTAAATGTGGTCAGTAGTGCGGTTGTTTGGTAGGAAGCCAATTTGCCCTTTGTTTAGGACATGGTGTTCGGTGAGGAAGGCCAGCATTCGGGCTTGATAACGTTGCAGAAAACCTTCCCCAGGTTACTGCTTACACAGATGCCTCGGTAATTGTTGGGGTCCAGTTTATCTCCACTCTTGTGTATTGGGGAAACAAGTCCTCGGCTCCAGATCTCAGGATAGCAGCCGGCCTGAAGGATTAGGATGAACAGTTGGATCAGGGCCTGGTGCAGCTCGGGTGGGCTGTGTTTGAGCATCTCTGTCCTGATGCTGTCAGCTCCACATGCTTTGCCAGACTTCAGTTTTCTGATGTTATCTTCTAGTTTTAGGTTGGACAGGTGTCTTAGTTTTTTCTTGACACTTCTCCAATCCTTGTCATACCACACCTCCTTTTTTGGTTTCTGTCTACATGTAGGGCTGTTTTTAATGAGACCTGCTTTATTGGCAGAATTGGGATAAATATTATTGATTTTGGTTACAGCCATATTTATGTCAAACTGATTAGGTTTAAACTCTACTGAGAGGAAAGTGTTAATAAGATGTATGATATCTGAAGAGCTGATTATATTTCTAAATTTAATCTCACAGTCAAGAGACCATTTATATGACTTGTTTAGTCTGTATCTTTACAGGGTTCAGGTTCTATTGTCACAAGTACCGGGGAACCCAAGAACAGACACACAGACTAGAGCTTAGTTTTCAAGCAGTGTATTTCACAGATAGTTCAAGTGAAATTGGGTCAGGCTGTAGGAGCTGTGGCTGGCGTGGGTCAGGCGGAGCAGCAGCTGAGGCAGAGTGACAAGGAGACGATGAATTAGAACTAACAGGAAACTCAATCAGAGCTATGACAAGAACTTCAAAGAGTAACTTGGCTTGAAACGTAAAAACGTTTACTAAAATTGGTCACTAACCAACAGTCTAGCGGCTGGCAAACAGCACACTAGAAACTACGATCTGACGAAGACTGCAGGCACAGCAGGGAATAAGTAGTCAGGTAGATTGACGGACACACCTCCCCACGTGTGGAATGCAGGTCAAACCTATACGCCCACCACACACCGACAGAGAGAGAGAGAGAGAAAGAGAGCTGCCAGGCGGCTGCCATGACATCTATTGCTTTCTGCTGTACAGTTCCTTTTAGATATACGTTTATCTGACAGTGGTCTGTTAGTGGGGTCTGTGGTCTGATGAGGGAGGGGTCCATGTCAGTGATGGCGTAGTTGACTACACTGGTTCCAAGAGCTGAACAACAGGTGAATCTCCCTAAGGAGTCCCCTCTGATCCTGCCATTGAGCATATACAGACCTAGTGAGCGACAGAGATGCACTAACTCTTTTCCAGTTTTGTTTACAACATGATCTGGGTTATTTCTGTGGGTAGTGGTGAGTGTGAGGTAATTTGTATTTATTTGTATTTGTATTTGTATACATTATTATTCCCATGGGGAAATTTGTCCTCTGCATTTGACCCATCCTATACACACACGAGGAGCAGTGGGCAGCCGCAGTACAGTGCCCGGGCACCAACTCCAGTTCTTTTGCCAGTGCCTTGGTCAGGGGCACTGACAGGACTATTAACCCTAACATACATGTCTTTAAGAGTGTCACAATATTGAAGGTGTAAAAACTCATCTCCTGGTTTTCTGTGTTTTTGGTTGGACAGTTTTCTTAACTGTTTCAAGCTTTTGACAGTCTCCATCAAATCTATCTCTACCAATTTTCCAAAAATTGCTGTTTTTAGCCAAAGTTGTATCCGTGCAGATGATTTCATTCATGAATAGCAACAACATTTTTGATCAATTTCAGTCAGGCTTTAGAACGCATCACAGCACAGAGATGGCTCTCCTAAGGGTGACTAATGATCTTTTGCTTGCTGCAGATGAAGGTCTCTGCTCAATCCTAATACTCCTTGATCTTAGCGCAGCTTTTGATACGGTTGATTACGCAATTCTACTTAAATGCCTGGAAATTGGGTGGGGCTTACTGACTCAGCCCTCAATTTTTTCAGTTCTTATCTTGCAGATAGAACTTTCTCTGTTGAGATAGGGAATTGTTTATTAAGAACCCCATTAGCTGATGACAGAGCCACCGCTAGTCTTCCTGGGGTCCATTCAACAGGAGGACAAAAAGAAAACAAAGTAAAATACAAGAGTACAATAATAAAAGGACTATCAGTCAAACACATACAAATGCACCTACATACAACCAGAAATCAACAATTATTCACCCATTTATCACCAGAAAAGTAATTTTTCAACCTCTGGAAGGTTCGGGGTCAGGGTTAGGGTTCTGGAGGGTCTAGGAGGTCTAGAAGATCTGGCAGATCTGTGGCTGCTGTTGCTGGGGTTTCGTCCGAGAGCCACGTCTTTGAGGACCTGCAAATGTTCGGACCCCATTCCTATCCAGGTGCAACCCATCATATAGATCCCAGGGACCTATGGCTGTATGATGGGTCAAGTGAACGTTCAGCAGGGCTGAGCAGTTTCTGGTTACCTCCTCTAACCCTAACCCTAACCCAGCTACCTTGGTGATTACCTTTGTTGTGTCCTGGTGGAGCATATGGAGGTCGTTGGTTCCTGTGTGTATGATGATGCACTCTGGGTTCCTGAGTGTCTCCTCCTTTAGTTGACTGATGGTGTGGCTTGTATTTCTACAGCGCTTGTATCTGACTTGCTGAGTGGGAAACAGACGCTGGGTATCTATGTATTTTCCATTCAAGTCCATTAGTAGGACTATCTGGGCATTTGGAGCAGCCGTACTGGAGGAGGGCTGGCTATCTGGGGCAGCCTGGGTGCTGGGTGGTTGTGTCACAGGCATGATGTCGGTGTCCAGACTGGTTTTGGGTGGGCTCAGTGTCTGGTTCTCCTCTTTCAGGCTGGTTATTGTATCTGTCAGCTTGCTGATGGCCTGCTGATTGTCCCTTTTATAATTACAATTTCACATTTGGCAGACGCTTTTATCCAAAGCGACTTACAAATGAGATTTTCATACAACACAAGCAAGGTTCTAGTTAGGAGAGAACAACGAGATTAAGTGCTATAAAGCTAAGTTCTGGTCCAACAGGACATAGGTGCTACGAGGCAGTGCTATAAAGCTAAGTTCTGGTCCAACAGGACATAGGTGCTTACGAGGCAGTGCTACAAGGCAGTGCTATGAGGCAATGCATAGAGTGCATAGAAGCAAAAAATTGTTATTTATTTTAATTTTTTTTTTATGTGAGAAGGTATTCGCTAAAGAGCTGGGTCTTTAGCCTTTTCTTAAGGATTGAGAGGGACTCTGCGGATCGAATGGAGTTTGGTAACTCGTTCCACCACCGGGGAACCACAGAAGAGAAGGGTCTGGCTAGAGACTTAGGGCCTTGCTGTGGTGGCAGCATCAGGCGCCGCTCCTTGGCAGAGCGTAGTGAGCGGGAGGGAGCGTAGACCTGAATGAGGGAGTTCAGGTCGGTCGGAGCCATTTTGGTTATTGTTTTGTAGGCGAGCATCAAGGACTTGAACTTGATGCGGGCAGCAACTGGGAGCCAGTGGAGGGATATGAATAGCTGAGTGACATGTGCTCTTTTGGGCTGGTTGAAGACCAGACGTGCCGCCGCGTTCTGGATCATCTGCAGAGGTTTGAAAGAACAGGCCGGGAGCCCTGCCAGTAAGGAGTTGCAGTAGTCAAGGCGTGATATTACAAGAGCCTGTACCAGGAGTTGTGCTGCATGCTCAGACAGGTAGGGTCTGATCTTCCTGATATTGTACAGAGCAAATCAGCATGACCGAGCAACAGAAGCCACATGCTCCTTGAAGGTTAGTTGGTCATCAATCATGACACCCAAGTTTCTGGCAGACTTTGTGGGAATGAGCTGAGTTGATTCGAGCTGGATACTGATCTGTTGTTGTACAGAGGGACTGGCTGGGATGACAAGGAGCTCAGTCTTTGACTGAAGGTGTTAAGCTGAAGGTGGCGTTCCTTCATCCAAGCCGAGATATCGGCGAGGCATGCCGATATCCGCGCCGAGACTGTGGGGTCGTCTGGTGGGAACGATAGGAGGAGCTGGGTGTCATCAGCATATGAATGGTATGAGAAGCCATGTGAGCGGATCACTGCACCCAATGAGGTGGTGTATATTGAAAAGAGAAGGGGTCCAAGCACTGACCCTTGAGGTACCCCTGTGGACAAGCAGTACGATTTAGACACTTCCCCTCTCCAAGACCCTCTGAAGGATCTCCCTGAGAGGCAGGACTCAAACCAGCAGAGAGCGGATCCTGAGGAGCCGAGCTCAGCGAGTGTGGAGAGGAGGATTTGGTGGTTCACCGTGTCAAAGGCGGCCGATAGGTCAAGTAGCAGTAGGACAGAGGACTGACCGGCAGCTCTAGCTGATCGCAGTGTTTCCACTACAGACGAGAGCGCAGTCTGGTACAGTGTCCGCGTTTGAAGCCAGACTGGTTAGGATCATACAGGCGGTTCTCAGAAAGGAATTCAGAGACTTGATTAAGCCTTTTACAGCTGAAACTCTTGTCTGAGCTGCTGGATTTAGTTGAGTTCTGTGAGCTTGACCTGTGTGGTTTCTCTGAACTCGATGAAGACCTCTAGCAGGGCCAGGCTCTCTCTCAGTTGGTGGACGTAGTCGGGTGATGATGAAGAGGTGGAGGGTGGCTTGTGCTTTGTTAGGGCCTCTGGGACTTTAGTTTCTTCTTCTGAGTCCTGAGAGTCTGCACGGGTGTCAGGGGTCCTGGAAACCCTTTCACTCTCAACCTCTGCTCTTAAAGGGGCAAAGAGTCTCTCAAAAGAAGTGAGGTTTTCCTCATTAGCGTGGACCATCACCTTTCCTGTACTGGATTAGTAACTAATGGTGAGAACAGGGTTATCTGTGTCTAGATTCTCATCATGACACACTTTCAACCGACACTCTTTCCCAATACCTTCTTTTGAGACATGGCTGTAGTGTCGGCAGACAGCTTCTCTCCATGCCTTTACGTCTGTGGTGTAGAAGATGAGGTCACACATTTTCTTCCTGCCTTCCTCTGTTTTAAAGTCCACATAAAGCTGTTCAGGATTTGCCACCATACCTTGTCTTGTCGTGTTTCTTTTTGGCTGTTTCACTTCTCCACTTAGCAGGGTATTCTATCTGCCTACACTCTAGGCTGAGCTTGGTCTCCATGGCAACACAAGCTAGTACCATCATTTTGACAGTTGAAGCTACCTGTTTTGCTAACAAATAATCAAATAACTGGACTTAAAATGGTGCCCTTTTCAAAAAAATTCTTTTAGTGGGTAAATATCTTCTTCTCCTTGTAGAGATTTAGCTTACTAAAGTTGGTAAGTTTGGTTTTAGTTCAGTTCATTTTGATTCAAACCATCTCATAGTAACTAGTCAGCCTATGACGTCTTCATAACCATAAAAAATTTAGATAGTTCAGGGGCTCATTTTTGCTGTGGATCTCCCTCTGCTGGCCATGAAATATCTCTCTCTATCTCTCTAAATAAACAAAGACTATGTCACCACTGTCTTAACAGCTTGGGAAGACAGATCGCTGTGGAAGTTAGAAGAGAGAAGTGGAGAGGGAAGAGATGGACTGCAGGGAGAACCTCGTCCAGTATCTGACCTGGAGCTTCATAGTTGGTGGTCTGGCTTTTTTCCTGCGGCAGACCAGAATCTGCGGCCGATATGGGCGTTACGTGAACACAGGAGAGCGACTGAGACCCACCTGTCCGGCTAAAGCGGCCTGGTTCCTGCAGGAGCTGCCGGCTTTTCTGCTGCCTGTGATCCTTGTTCTGACCACCGAGTCCCGGACGAGTCTGGGCAAGAAGCTGCTGCTCTGGACCTTCTGCCTGCACTACTTCCAAAGGTCATCTGTGGGGTTCAGTTCCCTATGTAGCTCAATGGGTAGAGCAAGGAAAGTTTCTGAAAATTAGAGTTTAAATACTTATTAATCCCAAAGAGGGTGAGTGGTCAGGGTTAGGGTTACACTACTTTACTTGAGGGGACACAAAAACAGTAACTAAAGGTAATATAATCAAAAAGTAATGATGCATTCTTAGTAACAACTCAGTATGATGCACTACTTTACTTGAAGGGACACAAAAATAGTAACTAATATTGGGGTAATAAGGAAGTAATGATTTGTTATTGTTCACATGCATTTAGTACCTTATTCAGAGCTAATAAGGAACGATACATTAAGTAAGTGGTCATTATGTGGGTTCACAGATATCCAGGAACTAATCATTAGATACTGGTTCATTAACATGATATCTAATAGTCTCTTCTTAAGTAACTTGTCATAGTACTTGCTTCAGAGTTATTCAGGAACTCCCTGTTAACTATTCGTTAACTAACAGTAACTACGCGCGATTTTGTGTACCTTATTGTAAAGTGTTACCGAATTATGTCTTCTGGATTTTTTTGTGATCAGTGAAATTGAATGTTAGCATTTAAATCTGAATTTTTAGAAATTGAATTTACTAGTTTGAAATGATGTTCAGAAAAGTGACAAATGTCTCTTAATTGCTTCACACTTGCTCTCTCAGGACTTTCATCTACGCCTTGCTGACCCGAGGACGGCCCTTCCCTCGCGAGATGGCAGTGTTCGCAGCCATCTTCTGCTCGCTCAGCGGTTTCCTCCAGGGACACTACCTGCTCCACTGTGCCCAGTTTGAAGACACGTGGCTGGCTGACGTTCGTCTGGCTGCTGGTGGGTGAGGCGGTCCAAGTTTTCAGCCTGGTCTCATGAAATTTGGTGAAATGTGCTCTGCTTCCTGCCAATCAGTTTAGTTTAACACTGCAGACTTTGTATTTTAAAAACAAAAATTTGTAAATGTTAAAAAATTGAATTACATGTGGCATGCATTGCATAGTGATTGGGGAAATGTAAATTAGACATAGGTAAGTTCAAGTTTGTTTATTTATACAGCCCTTCATCACAACATGTCTTGAAGGACTGTACAGAGAAGGAACCCAACTAGATCTAACTGATCAACAACCAACTGTAGAACAGAATGATTCTGGACAAATGCCAGGAAAAGCACAAGACACACAAACCCTCCACCCCCTTTCTAGGGAAGTCCAGGGGCATGCAAGCAAAAAAGCATTTTGCAAAATGCTTTTTTAAAGCCATTTTTAGAGAGAATTTTAACTTGATTTTAATTTAAACAATCCCAGCTAATGGCATAATATATAAGTTAAATTGATGAAATTAAAGATCTTATAGCATACCTCTGTATCATATTTGAATGGATTTTAAGAAAAAGTGTTTTTAGTGGGGCTTAGTGGGGAACCATAATCATTTATTTTGGGATTGCCCTAAAATAGTAGAATATTGGCAAAATATACAGAAGGAGATCAATCTATTCTTGACATTTATCTGCCTCTAGATCCCTCATATTTTATATTAGGTATATTTCCAGAGAATCTGGGCGATAAAAACACTGTATATCTACTAAGGACATTATTATTGATAGCAAAGGAAATGTACAAGTACAAAAAAGTGGAGAGAGAAAAGATTAAGTGTTTATACCATGGAGAATATTACAGCCAGACTACAGCTGAAAACAGATATATTTACTGTTACGTGGTCCCCGATTATTAGGGTGCTCCCGAATCTCTGCACCTGAAAAGCATCCCTTGGGGTTTTCCTTTGTTTACTTATTGTACATTTATTTATGTATTTATTTTCAAAGCAGAATCGCAATCTGCAAACGAGGAGCAGCCCTCCGAGGTTGGCCCCATTCCCAAGCAGGAAATTGTAAGCAGTCAAGCGGACAATGTTGCTAGCACCTGCTGCCTGTCTGACTTGGGGACTAAGGATAGCGGCCCTGCACAACCTTGCTTTTTTCATGGCTTGAGTATAGTAAGCAGGTAGATGCCGTATTCTGCTTCCTGTGCAGACAATTCATGTACAGTGTTAGGGATCCAGCTATTACTGTCAGTGGGGTTAGGGACTGGAGAAATGTTAAGAAAAAATTTTTAAAACACAGAATCTTTTCTGTGTAGCAGTTCTATCAAAAGTCCAAACTAAATGGCTCTGTTGCTGCTCAAATAAGCACAGCTCACTAGAAAGCTGTGAAAGAGAATCGGGAATATGCCACCTCAATAGCTGAAATTGTCCTGTTTTTGGGGAAGCAAGTCATTGCTTTTTAGAGGGCACGCTGAGAGTGAAGGCTCAAGCAACCGTGGGAACTTTTTGGAAATGTGTGGCTTCCTTGCCAAGAGAGATGCGTCGTTTTGTATGATGCTTCAGAAACCATGCAATCTAACTAGCCACGATACCCAGAATGACCTCATACAAATACCTTCCGATATGGTGCGAGATCATTAAAGAGATCGAGGGGAATGTTTTTTTTTACTGTTATGGTTGACGAAGCTTGACGTTTCAAGTCAGAGCAAATGACAATGTGCGTATGCTACAGTCACAATATGGAAATACAAGAACATTTCCTTGGATTTGTTGACTGCTCTGAAAGGGCTGATGCAGAAGCAATATACGATAACATTAAACAGTTCCTGAATGAACATGGCATATCCAACCTTCCGGTGGTTGCAGTATTATGACGGGGCTGCTGTCATGGCTGGGAAAGTTAACAGGGTTCAGCAAAGGATGCAGCAAGATCACCCTGCAGCCATCTATATCCACTGCATGGCACATAAGCTCAATCTAGTATTAATTGAAGCTTGCGAAGTCAACTGGGTAGCCTCTGGTTTTTTCTGTCATGGAAAGTCTCTACACCTTCATTGGCCAACCTGGGACTCAACCATGCCTTCCTACAGATGCAGAAACAGCTGGGAGTGAAAGTGGACCTGTCTGCCTTGAGTGACACACGATGGGCCTGTAGATGGCATAACGTGTCAGCTGTGAGAAATCCTGTGAAGCCCATCATGACCACAGTTTTCTGTTCCCCCATATTGCAGATTCACCAAGGCCTCAGGTCTGCTTCACAGTGTGGCAAGACTAGAATTCTGTGTGCATTTGATTGTGTTCTACCATGTCGTATCCCAGGCCCTCCAGAAAACAGACACCACTCTTGCTCAAGCTTCCAGTGTTCTACAGGCCAGCATTCAGGGGCTTGAGATATGAGAAATAAGTGGGAAGATACATGGCAGGAGATACTCACTTTCTGTGCATCCTGTGACATTTCTGTCATAGAAGAGTAGCCCAGACACAAGCGCCCTGTACGGAGGCCAGCCACGTTCACTTCCACACTTGTGGAGAGCTTGCTGGGACAGAGAGAGTATCAAGCCTCCAATTCCAAGAGCCCCAAAAACAGATGGGCTAAACGACTCTTCTACCCCATAATTGATACACTTGTCGGAGCATGTGACAAACGTTTCTCAAAGGAAGCAATGCAGATTGCACTGAGTGTAGATGCTGTCTTAAAGTGTGATGCTGATGGTGCTGCAGGACTGGTTCAGCAGTATTCTTCAACTCTGTCCATCAATGCTGACCTTGCCCACGCTGAAATGGTCTTGGTGAGGATGAATTCAACTAATGGGAAACTCTGGGAAATCTCAAAGCCGCTGCCTTGACAGGATTTTACCCAAACTTCACCAAAGTGCTCAAATTGGCCCTCTCACTGCCAGTGGGGACAGCAACATGTGAAAGATCCTTCTCAGCAATGCACCGGGTCCGGAACTGGATGAGAACAACAATGGGCCAGGAGAGACTTTCTTCTCTCTCACTTCTTTACATGGAGAGGGACATAACTAAGAGGATTAAACCTGAGCAGGTTGTTGATGCATATGATGAAAGGCCCCACGTCGGATGCTGCTCCATTAAGGCAAGGCAAGGCAAGGCAAGTTTATTTATATAGCACATTTCAGCAACAAGGCAATTCAAAGTGCTTTACATAAAACATTAAAAGCATCGAGACAAAATGAAAAGGATAAAATTCAAATAAAAGACCAAGAAAAATAAAGTTAATTAAAGAGATAAGAGAATAAAAACCCAAAAGAAAATAGGCTAAAATAGAATAGGACAGGTGTAAAATAGAAGAATAAAGGTTACAGTGCAGTGTGAGAGTTGAATAGTTATTTGATGTCATAAAAGGCAGCGGCAAACAGAAAAGTCTTCAGCCTTGATTTAAAAGAACTGAGAGTTGCAGCAGACCTGCAGTTTTCTGGGAGTTTGTTCCAGATATGTGGAGCATAAAAATGGAACGCTGCTTCTCCATGTTTAGTTTTGACTCTGGGGACAGAAAGCAGACCTGTCCCAGACGACCTGAGAGGTCTGGATGGTTCATAACGTAGCAGAAGATCAGAAATGTATTTTGGCCCTAAACCATTCAGTGCTTTATAAACCAACAGTAGTATTTTGAAATCAATTCTTTGATAGACAGGAAGCCAGTGTAAAGACCTCAGAACTGGAGTGATGTGATCCACTTTCTTGGTCTTAGTGAGGATTCGAGCAGCAGCGTTCTGAATCAGCTACAGCTGTCTGATCGATTTTTTAGGGAGACCTGTAAAGACACCGTTACAGTAGTCCAGTCTACTGAAGATAAATGCATGGATACGTTTTTCCAAATCCTGCTGAGACATAAGTCCTTTAATCCTTGATATATTCTTAAGGTGATAGTAGGCTGACTTAGTAATTGTCTTAATGTGGCTGTTGAAATTCAAGTCTGAGTCCATGACTACTCCAAGATTTCTGGCTTGGTTTGTGGTTTTTAACATTACCGATTGAAGCTGTGCACTGACTTTTAATCGTTCTTCCTTGGCTCCAAAAACAATTACTTCAGTTTTATCTTTGTTTAATTGAAGAAAATTCTGACACATCCAGTCATTGATTTGTTCAATGCACTTACTCAGCGTTTGTATGGGATTATAGTCCCCTGGTGATATGGTTATGTAAATTTGTGTGTCGTCTGCATAATTATGGTAACATATTTTGTTGTTTTCCATAATCTGAGCCAGTGGAAGCATGTAGATGTTGAATAGAAGAGGCCCCAGAATGGAGCCTTGGGGAACTCTGCATGTAATTTTTGTCCGCTCAGATGTGTAATTACTTATAGACACAAAGTAGTCCCTGTCCTTTAAATAGGATTCAAACCAATTTAGTACTGTGCCGGAAAGTCCCACCCAGTTTTCCAGTCGGTCCAGTAATATGTTGTGGTCGACCGTGTCGAATGCAGCACTGAGATCCAGTAATACTAAGACTGAAATTCTGCCACTGTCTGTGTTTAAGTGGATGTCATTGAAGACCTTAACAAGGGCAGTCTCAGTGCTGTGGTTTTTTAAGAGTGGCTTGATGACTGCAGTTTTCAGGGCCTGTGGAAAGACACCTGAGAGAAGAGACATGTTTACAATTTGTAGAAGGTCTGAGGCCATACAATTTGAAACATTTTTGAAAAAGTCTGTTGGCAGAATATCAAGGCAGCAGGAGGAGGATTTCAGATGTTGTATAATGTCCTCCAGGTTTTTATGGTTGATCGGATAAAATTGTGTCATGGTATTTGAATTGATTTTAAGTGGACACAGGGACAACACATATCCTGTACCTGATATGGAGGCACTGACTGCTTGTCTAATTTTCTGAAATTTGTCAGTGAAGAAGGAGGCAAATTCATTGCAGGCCCTGGTGGATAGAAGTTCAGAGACTACTGACACAGGAGGGTTTGTTAGCCTGTCAACAGTAGCAAACAAGGCGCGTGCGTTATTATTGTTTTGGGTGATGATGTCAGAGAAAAAGGACCGCCTTGCATTTCTCAGTTCCAAATTATAAATGCGAAGTCTCTCTTTATAGATGTCATAATGAACCTGGAGATTTGTTTTTCGCCACCTGCGTTCAGCCTTTCGACACTCTCTTTTTTCTATTCTTACCAGCGTGGTATTTCTCCATGGAGATCTTTTCTTACCAGAGACAACCTTCACCTTAGTGGGTGCAATGGCATCAATAACATTTGTAATTTTAGAATTGAAATTATCTACAAGCTCATTGACTGAGACCCAAGAGAGGGCGGGTGTGGAAGAGAAAGCCTGAATAAATAAATCACTGGTGTTTTCAGTGATATACCGTTTTGCGATTGCCTCTGAACATTTGTGTGCACGGAGATAGTACTCTCAAAGAAAACACAGAAATGATCAGAGAGAGCAACATCAGTCACCACAACCTTAGAAATGTTCAGACCCTTGGAGATAATTAAGTCCAAGGTGTGGCCCTTGTTGTGTGTGGGCTCCGTCACATGCTGAGTCAGTCCATAGTTATCAAGAACACAACACAGTTCTTTAGTCCCTTTGTCCTGGGGGTTGTCAACATGGATGTTAAAATCACCAACAATAACTACACAGTCAAAGTCAATACAGATTATAGACAGCAATTCTGTAAAGTCATCAAAAAAGGTTGCACAGTATTTAGGTGGCCTGTAGATATTTAGGAACATAGCTTGAGAAGAGGAATTCAACTGAAGAGCCACATATTCAAAAGAAGCAAAATTTCCATAAGATATCTGCTTGCATTGGAGGGAATCATTAAACAAAATGGCAACTCCACCTCCTTTCTTATGCACTCTAGCTTCACTCATAAAACTGAAGTTGGGAGGGGTTGACTCGATAAGAACAGCTGCACTGTTATCTTGGTCTAACCAAGTTTCAGTTAAAAACATAAAATCAAGATTGTGCTTGATGATAAAATCATTGATTACAAATGTTTTTCCTGCCAAAGACCTGACGTTTAATAAAGCTAGATTTATTGTGTTAAAAGCATTATCTGCCCAATCTTTTGGGACAGGCTGTGGCTGACAAGGAATGGATGCTAAATTTGCTAAGTTTGCAGAATCGGTTGAGTGCTTCCTGTTTCTTAGCAGATTCACCATTCTTTTTCTATTACCTATCAAGACAGAAATTGAGGAAGCTATTGGCACACAGGGCCCCGGCTTAGCCTGGGAAGAATCACGAGTGCCATTATCCTTGCAGCCTGGACCCAGCAGATATCAGTTAGAGCTTGTTGCATTTTGTACACAAACAACTGGACGTGCTGTGCTTTTATCAGGCTGGGGAGATAGACGATGACTCCGATGCCGTCGTGGAGGGGGGGGGGAGGAGGTGGGCGCCGTAACTGTGACGATTGTGTCAGAACTGGCTGAGGACTTGAAGGCAGTAGTGGAGGTGGACGCCGAGGGGGGTTTAGGGGAGAGAAAATGGGAGTAGGGCGGGGGGTAAGTTTGGTCCCAGCAGTGACCAGCTCTTTCATCTGATCAGTGAACTCCAAGACGGGGGAGGAGGGAGAAAGGGTGACTGGAGAGGAGGGTGACCTGGATGGGGCCTGGGGGGGTGAAGGAGGTGAATCCTCACAGGCGGTTGCGGGTGAGGGGGGTAGAGACTCTTCCTCTCTGCTCTGATGTCTCTCATGATTAAAGATCTTGTCAGGCGGGGGCCGAGGCGGCTCTCCTTCACGGTTTCTGCTGCACTGTGTTATCTCTTCCTCCTGTTTTGATTCCTCTTGTCTCTTGTCCTTGGCAGAGGGAACAGATGGGTGACGCAGGAAGTAAAATAGGTTAGAGGTGAACAATTTTACTCCTGACTTGTTAAGGCAAAGTCCATCTGACTTAAAAAGGTGTCTGCGGTCCCAGAAAAAGTTGAAATTGTCAATAAAATGCACTGAATGGACGGTACATGCAGTCGAAAGCCATGTGTTCAGTGCCAACAACACATGGTAGGAAGACATTAGGCTATTTTATGTTTGTGTTTTTAAATCACTGCTGTGTCTGATCTATAGCAGATGGATGTGTTTCTAAACATTGCACAAAAAGTTCGGAACTTTGTGTTTGGTAGATTATTTCTCTGTTGTAACAATGCTTCTTGGCAATACATTTTATACCGTTGGAAAGCCTGTTTATTTTCCTTTTAAATGGTGCCTCATTTGTAAGGAACATGCATTTGTGGGATGAGCAGCACAGCTGAGTATGTGGGTTGCGCTCATGTAAAATTTGACAAATCTTCTCTGCCAATGCCAAACAGCTTATTCTGCTGTTGCTATTGACTCTTCTTTGGTGTTGTTTGGTGGATTGGATGATTTAAGTCTATCAGTAACAAGGAAGAAACAAGACATATTGGCAATTTTACAATTTATTCATTTAACAAACAGTCAGGAGCCTCAGTAGCGTGTGGAAGAACCATACACAGCCACAACAGCCTGGCACCTCCTCCTCATGCTGGTCACCAGCCTGGTCACACACTGCTGTGGGATGGCATTCCACTCCTCAACCAGGATTTGTCGCAAGTCAGCCGACGTGGTTGTGTCGGTCACTCTAGCACGAACAGCATGCCCAAGCTGATCCCATAAGTGTTCAGTTGGGTTGAGGTCAGGACTGTTGGCAGGCCATTCCATTCTCTCTACTCCCAAATTCTGGAGGTAGTCTCTGATAAACCCCGCTCTGTGGGGGCGAGCGTTGTCATCTTGGAGGATGGAGTTCGGTCCCAGACTGTGGAGATATAGGATTGCTACTGGTTGCAGAATCTCATCTCGATATCTCTCTGCATTGAGATCGCCTCCAATGATGACGAGCCTCGTTTTTCCAGTGATGGAGATGCCGCCCCACACCATCACACTGCCTCCACCAAAAGGTGTTACTCTATCGGTGCAGCAATCAGCATAGCATTCTCCCCGTCTTCTCCACACTTTGACCCTACGATCCAACTTCCGTAGGCAGAATCTGGACTCATCGCTGAACATAACGTTCCTCCACATGTTCAGGTTCCAGTGCAGGTGCCAATCAGGTACCTGATTGTCAGTACCTGGGGGTACCGGAAGCTCAAAACAAGAGTCAATAGCAACAGCAGAATAAGCTGTTTGGCATTGGCAGAGAAGATTTGGCAAATTTTTCATGAGCGCAACCCACATACTCAGCTGTGCTGCTCATCCCACAAATGCATGTTCCTTACAAATGAGGTACCATTTAAAAGGGAAATAAACAGGCTTTCCAACGGTATAAAATGTATTGCCAAGAAGCATTGTTACAACAGAGAAATAATCTACCAAACACAAAGTTCCGAACTTTTTGTTCGATGTTTATTATACTGTTTTGACTATAAATTGGTATAGGCCTAAACAACTGAATGTGTTATTGGGCATTCTTTAGCTCTCCGGGGTTTTTCTTGAGCTGATTTGTTTTTTGTTATTTCTTCTTTGTAATTATATATCAGGGAAAGACGAAGAGCGCGCAGTCCGGTAGCAGAAAGGGAGAGAGCGAGCAAGAGAGAGAGACAGAAGCGGAGCGGGAGGGGGAGAGAGAGGATTGAAGCAGCACACGTTGCCTACTCCAGCCCACTAACACCTGAACTTAATATCAGCAATAAACATGTTTTCCAAAATTCATACATGCATGGGTTCTAGTTCTAGAAAGTTCTAGTTAGATACACAATGAAATGTAGTCAATTTGATTTTTGCTCGCTGTATTTTAATAGCGGCATGCATATAGACTAGCCTACAATAATATGTGTTTTTTTAAGCCTACTGCTAAATACTCATCATACTCTAGTCTAATTGTTGAAGTTGAAAAGGTTATGATAAAGAAATACATGCCTTCACTCAGCATGCCCAGGCCATGACCAGACCAGGTGTTAATAGTTAAACTCAAGAATTGGAAAATAAAACATTGGAGAACCGTAGCGTAGCGTGTCAAAATCTTAAGCACTTATTACTCTGTAATTATTTTAATTTTCCATTCACTGTGAATTATAGCTTAATGTGTTGGTAAAATAAAAGAGGCTATAAAAAGTCTGAGTTTGAGAGGCTTTATTTCACAGTAACAGCCACAACTTACGCCGGGTTCAGACCGCAAGTGTAAGCGCCGCGAAGCGCCGCCAGTTTCCTTTCGGCGCCCATGTTAACCGATTTGACCGTTCAGACCGGGCGCGCCGCACCGCGCCGCGCCTCGGCGCGGAGCTCCGCGGCCGGCTCGCGATCTGGAGCGCCAGTTTCGGCGTCTGGTCTATTTTCTCCGCGAGCTGCGGCGCGCATTTCACAGGAAAACACCATAGAAAACACTATAGATGGTCATATCTCCATTATATCACCACAGAATCACAAATATATTAAATGATCAACTTACCAGGGTCTTCACTGTTGTTGTTGATGAATCCATCTGCACTGATGCAAGTTTTAAATGCAACACATTGTAGGATGATGATCTATCTGGTTTTGAATTATCACTTGTCTTTTGAAAATTGCGACTGTTATTGAGTTACCACAAAAGCAAACAAGGATACATGTTTAGGTTTGTTTATTTATAGGCTGCTTAATTTATTTAGACCTATATGTCATTATGTAAAGAGACAGAGATAGAGAGAGGGGGAGAGAGAGATATCTAGGTCCCCTAGGCTTTCCTAATTATTGCCTGATCATAAGTCACGACTCTTGCTGAGAAAACAAACAAATAAACGTGACAGCTTTGATATGAGGGAGGTTGTGAAGAAAGGGAGAAATTAAGAAGATGGAAAATATAAAGTTCATCCCTGATGTGGAAAAGTACAGTGAGCTGTCAGCAGTGTTTCTACAAGGACAGCAGTGAACAGATGAAGCTTTGGTGGCTGTTGGAACACAATGTCAGCAGCTACAGCCTGTTTCCACGGGGTTTTCTCCTCCTGTAGAGCAGAATCGCTTGGTGACCGGCGCGGAGAAATGCGCGTCTGGTGTGAACAGCCAGGCTCCTGCTCGCGCGTGAATTGACGCTTCGGGGCGCTTCGCGGCGCTTACGCTTGCGGTCTGAACCCGGCGTTAGGCGCACACTCATAACACACTTTACAGTCATCCTACTACAAATATCTCTGACTGGTAAAGGCAAATTGACCTCAGGATAGATGTCTGAGTTGAGCATTACTTATGTATGAATAATGAATGGAATTATTCTAGTACGCTATCTCAATTTGGCCATACCAGTGATAATTGTAATGTCGGCCTAATAGGAAATTTGATTGTAATTTTGAACTTAATGCTTACAGTCGAATAAGGCTCATTGAGTCAAATTTTATATTTCATATTTTGTATTTCATGGCAATATGTATATGTCTTATTCCATAGTGACAGTCTAGCTGTTCAGGTGGTTTGCCTAATTTTGTCCTATGAAAATCCTGGGAATTTCCCATGGGTAATACCCTAGCGCTGCCTATGCCTGACCACAGAAGCCCTTGTCAAATCATTGAAGGCTTATAAGCACAAGAAATTAAACAATTTCTACATGGCGTCACATTGAGTGATTATTTGAGAAATAAAATGATTCCTCGTGGGTTGAGAATTCAGTGTGCATCTACATTAGGCAAGAACAATGATAATTTTTGTAGTGTGAAATATTGAAAAAATATTGTTTTGATCTCATGGCCTTAATTATTCAGGAGGGAACTGAACAACTGGAACGCATCATGGATGCTCTAACTTCCACCACAGCAGATAAAGAATTTTTTGATGAATACAAACACAAGGCAGAGGAAGACAAGCAGTCAGACAAGAAAAGAAAGTTCAAAAGGGACGAAGAAGACTACAAACAGGAGGTCTGGATACAGACGGTCCATGGACACAGGTACAAAGCCAGCACACCAGAAATCAAGTCAAGAGCATTACTGGAGTTCCAACTCCTCACTCGACTCTGACGCCAGTTCAGTCAAACCGCCTTTTTATTAGGACGAGTCTGACCCGAAGGCAGACTCGGTCATCAATCTATCTAACAGGTCAGTCAAAGGTGTAGAAATATAAGGTATAAATATAAGCAAAGGTTTAGGATTTGTGCCTACAACTGTGACAACTATCAAACTCACATAGATTTTCAGAAGTTTTTCAGATCTCTTAAACCCAGAGTTTTGAAGAAATCTGAATGTTAGTGTAATCACCAGTGCTAAAGCTACATGAGCTATCCAAGAATCAGAACCATCAGTAGCTCAATAAAATAAGATATCACTTTATTAATCCCCGTGGGGAAATTCGGGAGCAACAGAAATTCAAAAGGCATGTCCTTTTGAAGACTGCCCATTGTTCTGACGGCCCATTATTCTGAAACCCCAATAGTCCCGAAAAATGTCCACCCATTGGCCCGAAAGCCCATTTGTCCAACAGCCTGTTATCCCGGAGGTGGTTGGGTTGAAGCATGGGGTCACTGAGGTCAGGGTTAGAGCAAGCTTACGGTCAAGGCTGTCAGAAGCCACGGTTGTGGATGGAGCCAGGCATGGAGTTTTCGGACTATTGGGGTTTCGGAATAATGGGCTGTCGGAACAATGGCATGGCACCATCCTTTTTGGCCTAAATCAAGGTTCTAACCTCTCAAAGGAAGAAACGCATCATTAGACACGTATTGTCGATCAGTTGAAAAAGATGTGGATATGATTATTATTAAAGAAAAGGGAATATTGTGTCTACAACATGTCTACAGCAGAACGGGAGGTGCTTGTCAAGTTAGGTAATGACACCTCTATTATTATTCATGCTACCAACAAAGGTGGACCATCCAGTCGGAGGGATCGTATTACACCCATATTGGCCTCCCTCCACTGGTTATCTATTAAATTCAGGATTTATTTCAAAGTCCTGTTGATTACATACAAAGCATTGAATGCTCAGGAACTTCTGAACTTTTGTCCCCCCACCTACCTGGTCGGTCTAACCCTGCTCATGATTCCTCGGTCCAGACTGGCGATGAAGGGTGATTTGTGTTTTTGTGGTTGTCGCTCCTAGGCTTTGGAACAGTCTTCCTCTTCACATTAGATCTGGCAATACTGTGGAGAGTTTTCTAACTAATCCTAAAGGACGGCCGATAGTTTTATGTATTGGATCTTCAACAGAGGATATACTGTATCCCCGTTCATAGATTTACAGTCCTACACAAGGGACTCCAGTGACGACATCAACAAACTCAGACATACTGGATCTGTGACACAGACTTGCTTGTAACACTAGTGATGTATTACGCAATTTTAATCAGGAAGACTACTTATCATTCATTCATTCATGCTTTCTCTTTACCCAATCAGAGTTGGTGAACACTTTCCCTCTTTTTCCAGAGAACCAATCAGAGTTAGCCGTTACTTCCCTCTCTTTTTCAAAGAGCCAATCGTCTAAGTGACAGGAGTATATATACCTACTATGCTACTGCCCTTCTCTCAGATCTATGCCGTATGCTGCTGTCATTCCAGTCGCTGTGCTTACCTTCGTCCCTCCACCACCCCATCACCACCAATGTCCAGGCTCCAGAGGAACTCCCAAGGGAGACATCCTAATTCCTACATCTATCCCGGATGTACTCCTAACTTTACGAATGGGAGGAGTTCCTCCATGGAGCTTATGCCAAAGTTTACATCTTGTTTCATGTCATGAATAAACTTTCTCATTCGAGCATTCATCCTAGACTCTCCTGATTGAAGATGTGTAAAGCTTACATACTAGTTTCCCCCACCAAGGAGCTTTGGGAGCCGTTTTTGTGGAACAAAGATCTACTGGAAGTAGAACAAGCACATAATGCATTAAGGATTTAACATCTCTGGTCTTAGAGGATAATTACTTTCTATTTAAGGGCCAATTTTAACTACAGAAAAGTGCTATGGGCAGCAAAATGGCCCCACAGCTTGCCAACACCTTTATGGGCAAACTAGAGAATAAATCCATATTGAGTCAGAAAAAATCATATTTTTCCCAAACACAACTATACACAAGGTTCATAGGTGATTTGTTTATTTTGTTTTCAGCAACTACACAAGACTTGAACAAATTCTATGAGTAGGTTTTGGGACTAAAGTCAAACGATTTATTTACAAGGTAAATTATTTTTGTCATACAGGCAATATAATGAATTACTGCATTTTACACCAATTTCTGTTTCTGTACTTTACCTGTGTAGGACAGAGCAGGCCCTCACCAGTTTATAAATCAGAACCGTTAATTTTAAGGAAAACTGTATAATTATCCCTGTTTATTTGTTCAGGTTTACTTCTGTTCGTCGTTGGTATGGCCATCAACATCCACAGCGACCACATCCTTCGCAGTTTGAGAAGACCTGGAGAGATCGTCTACAGGATTCCCCACGGTACAACAAGACTAATAGATGCTGATGTGTCAGCAAGAAGGATAAAATGATCCACGCTAACCCTAACACACACACTTCAGTTTAGGAATAGTTGATCAAGCCCTGAAGAGGTAGAACCCCTATTGCTATTTACTGGTACTTTATCACTATTAGGTTTCCACTGTGAAGCATGGAAACCTATTATTAAAAGTATTATTATTTCTGCTGTATTTTGCCCAATAACTAGGCTCAGATTTGTAACTTTTTCTTAATGTTAGGCCCCTCGCTGTTTAGCTCCAAAGAGTGGAACAGGTGTGCCCATATGGGCCGCTACAGTAAGTCAAACCCTCATACCTGTCCCCCTATTTGACAGATTAACATGGCATTTGGCACATATGTGTATCTGTTCATCGTTAACCACTTTGCCAATAGGACCCTTAAAGTGGAGATGAAGCATTTGATAACATGACTTTGATAACATGACATTAGGCTGCTACAGTTAGGTTAGCAGCGACGTGATATGCTTTGTGGTGCGGCAAGTTGATGAGACAGTAGTAGAGCACAGACGTTATGTGGAGAATTGGTTTTGTGTGGTTTGGTGTCTTGGTATGCTCTAAGCACCTTCCTGTGGCGGCTGAATGTAGGTGCTCTTCTAAGCTCACCTGTTGTTTATTGAGCATCCAGTGTCTCAGCAGGACGTCCCCCAGAGACAATCTCTCTCTCTCTCTCTCTCTCTCTCTCAACATTTGAAAGGTTGGGTTGGTTGTGATACAGCGATCCCGTATCAGATAATCCAAACTGACCTCTTGGCAGCACATACTTTCAACATAGGTTGGCATCAGGCTACAAGCCCTGTACTGGCACCACCTATTATTTCCAATGCCCCAACTTTCAAGTTCAGGCATCCTGTCGCCTCAGTCTCCTCCTCCGTACAACTGGTCTGATCACTGTAATTGTTCTAACAGGCCCACAGCATACGCTATTAGGTTTCTGACTTAGTTTGTGGGTCTTTTGATTCATCAGAACTTTCAAAATCCTTAGTACCAACACTGTAGTCTGTACTCCAGTACTGTACTCAGGCTTCCTAGTTAACAACCATCCTTGTGACGTAAGTGTTGCACTCTTGAAACAAACTTGACAAGACTTTGTTTTCTCTTTTGGCATCTTCATTCTCCCTGGTGCTATTGTTTTTTTTGTCTTTCTTTCATGAAGCAACCGGACATAGACGTTCAAGGCAAGTATACAACAGAAAAACTTCCCAGAGACTGCACTCTCGCGTAGTGAGGCGATTACACAATATCACTTTCCTCGTCTCTTAAAGTAACAGTGCACTTTTCTCTACAGATCAGAGTTAAATAAAATACCAAAATAATGCATAATAATGAAATATAATAATTACTTCTATTCTTGTGGTCTGTTATTTCTTTCATACTGGTATTTACAATGTGCATAGAAATTCTAGCCTGCAACATAAGCGTTGACGAAAAGCGGTGCGCTAGGCTACAAATACAGCGCAAGGCATTTTTAAAAAGGGATTCCCAACAACAGCTTACTTTTACAATGTTGTTTTTATACATGGTACATCTTAGTAATACACAAAGCTCTATGCAGATGTCTATTTTGTTGTTTCATTTCCACTTTAAGCTCTATTATAAACTATACATTTTTTCCACTATTTTGGATTTTTGGAAAAACATTTAAAATCTTGTTATGAACTGCAGGTCAGAATGACACAAAATTTGGGTAAACCTTTACTTAGTTTGTGGAAAGGTAAGGGATTTGTCAAGTTATGAACCTATCTTTTTTTTTTTAATTTGCACAAAAATTTAAACTGACTGCAAAATCATGACAAAGTAATCAATCCACTTGAAATTCTACAGGTTGGTCAGAAACACCATTTTAAAGAGATCTACCAAGGTAAATGTTGATATTTGAGATTTGAACTAAATACAGTAATTGTGTTAACTGCTGGTTTGTTAGACACAGTCTAGACAGTATAATACTATGTTCTTTAAATAAAGTTAATTCCACGTTGGCAGGTTAGATTGAAACATACATACACATAATGAGTACAGACAATAGCGTTAGTTGAGTCTACAAATCTTATTTGTCACATCTAGTTGTCATCAGGGTAGGAATTTCACGGCGGCAATGACAGCCATGCCCGTACGCCCCTACGGCCACCATGGCATTTGTGCCCTGCTACTGTCAAAATCTCGAGGTTGCTTTAAAAGCGTCAGTGGTCTCTTAGAACTGCAGCGGTCCTCGTAGCTTGGATTGGATGTGCGCATGCGCGCACCAGCATCACATCGCATCAAAGTAACCCTAACCGTAACCCTACATTAAATTCATTTTGGAATATCAAGAAAACGGGAGCGCAACTGAGAAGGACTATATGCAGGTAAGCAAGCTAGCTAGTTATCGATAGATAGATAGATAGCTGACTTATTTAGTGCTTAACTTAATCAAACCTCTCTGTTTTTAATACCACTTAATGTTAATACTTAATACATTAGTAACTTACTTCGATACAGCCACCAGATGGCGACGATAGAGACCACCATAGAGCTCCAGTCTATCTGGATTGAAATGGCTGGTGAAATGAGTCAGAAACAGTCTCAAACTTACGGTAGAAACGTGAGTAACTAAAATCTGCCGTTTTTGGCGAAAATAACATAAGCCTTGGTTAAAAATATTTTGGCAAGAACATAGATTTTTGTCAGTGTGACTGTAAAATGTGAAGTTTGACTGCTACGTTTCCCCGGAAATGGCGGATATTGTATCATTCCAATCGTGGCGCGTTTAGGGTCGTTGGAAAGCTTGGAATTTCTAGTTTCCAGCGATACCAAGCATGTTATTGTAGACTGACGAGAAAATTATCCTGGATCTTTTGAGCACAACTTGCTCTTATATTTAAGAAGTTTGTATTTGTATGACTTTATTGTTAAAATACTTCGTAATAAGACATAGTTTGGACAACATACAATTGGTTTACGGATTCTGAAAGCTGAAGACCCAATGTTTTCAAAACAGTATAACATTCATATCTCCTATTAATAGGCTCCAAATCCTCTTATTTCACTCAATGGCCTTTGTGCCCTGGCATGTGGCCTTTGTGTCCTAAAAAAATTTGTGACACAAAGGCCAAATGGCCTGGCCCCTAAAATGATGAAATTCCAAGTCTGGTTGTCATCAATAGTTAATTGCAATTGCTGAGAAGGTAAGGCAAAGCGAAGGAAGACTAACCCTAACCCTAGCCAAAGGTAAAATGAGGTGACTAATGCAAGTGTTCAGTTGATAAATTCGTAAATAAAAATGTATTTACTCTAATGCCTTGCTCACAACAATTATCAAAAGTTGTGAGATAATTGTAGTTTGCAGTAGAGTAAGTTCATTCCATTAAACACATTGTTTCTCCAAACTACCTACTGCTAAGCTAATACAGCACATGTGAACCTAATGTGCATGCATCCGTTTTGTGTGGAAATGGTGGAAAGTGTTTAGAAGAAGTGGACACAGATTCACAGCTTAAAAGGACGTGTGATAGTCATGACATATTGTATCACCATAGGATGAGGCCAGATTGGAGATGATGGACAAGTAGGAGTCTAATTCTACACATGCTGACATCTTCGCCGCCTTCTTTACTGATAAGGTTTCTACCATCAGTAATCAGTTCTCTGAGCCTGACCAGCTCAGTCTGCCACCGCCAGCTAACAGGGCCTCACTCCTGTCATTTTCCATCTCACCGAGGAGCAAGTCTCCAAACTTCTGCTTGACTCTCGTCCCACAACCTGTCCGTTGGACCCCATACCCTCCAACCTCCTGCAGGCCATTTCGCCCACACTTATCCCTGCAGTCACACACATCATCAACTCCTCACTTACAACGGGTGTGTTCCCCACTGCTTTTAAGCAAGCCCGGGTTACCCCGCTGCTAAAAAAACCTACACTCAACCCATCTCAGGTTGAAAGTTACAGGCTGGTTTCACTCCTCACCTTCCTTTCCAAGATACTTGAGCACACAGTCTTTAATCAAGCCTCTGAATTCCTTTCTGAGAACAACCTGTATGATCCTAACCAGTCTGGCTTCAAATGCCGACACTCTACCAGACTGCACTCTCGTCTGTAGTGGAAACACTGCGATCAGCTAGAGCTGCCGGTCAGTCCTCTGTTCTAATGTAGCTCGACCTATCGGCCGCCTTTGACCCGGTTAACCACCAAATCCTCCTCTCCACACTCGCTGAGCTCGGCTTCTCAGGATCTGCTCTCCACTGGTTTGAGTCCAACTGCTCAGGGAGATCCTTCAGAGGGTCTTGGAGAGGGGAAGTGTCTAAATCGTACTGCTTGTCCACAGGGGAACCTCAAGGATCAGTGTTTGGACCCCTTCTCTTTTCAATATACACCACCTCACTTGGTGCAGTCATCCGCTCACATAGCTTCTCATACCATTCATATGCTGACGACACCCAGCTCTTCCTATCGTTCCCGCCAGACGACCCCACAGTCTCTGCACGGATATCGGCCTGCCTCGCCGATATCTCGGCATGGATGAAGGAATGCCACCTTCAGCTTAACCTGTCAAAGACTGAGCTCCTTGTCATCCCAGCCAGTCCCTCTGTACAACAACAGATCAGTATCCAGCTCGAATCAGCTCAGCTCATTCCCACAAAGTCTGCCAGAAACTTGGGTGTCATGCCTGATGACCAACTAACCTTCAAGGAGCATGTGGCTTCTGTTGCTCGGTCATGTGGATTTGCCCTGTACAACATCAGGAAGATCAGACCCTACCTGTCTGAACATGCAGCACAACTCCTGGTACAGGCTCTTGTAATATCAGCCTTGACTACTGCAACTCCTTACTGGCAGGGCTCCCGGCATGTACACTCAAACCTCTGCAGATGATCCAGAATGCGGCGGAGCATCCAGTCTTCACCCGGCCCAAAAGAGCATGTCACTCCGCTGTTCATCTCCCTCCACTGGCTCCCAGTCGCCGCCTGCATCAAGTTCAAGTCCTTGATGCTCGCCTACAAAGCGGCGACCGAAACGGCTCCGACCGACCTGAACTCCCTCATTCAGGTCTACGCTCCCTCCGCCCACTACGCTCTGCCAAGGAGCGGAGCCTGGTGCTGCCACCACAACAAGGCCCTAAGTCTCTATCCAGACTCTTCTTCTGTGGTTCCTTGGTGGTGGAACAAGCTACCAAACTCCATTCGGTCCACAGAGTCCTTCCCAATCTTTAAGAAAAGGCTAAAGACCCAGCTCTTTAGTGAACACCTTCTCACCTGATGGACTCTGATATACAAAAAAAAAATAAATAAATAAAATAAAATCTTTATCGGCTTCTCTGCTCTCTAACCCTATGCACTGCCTCTTGGCACCTATGTCCCATCGGACCAGTACTTAGTTTTATTGCACTTACTCTTGTTCTCTCTAGATCTAGACTAGATCCTTGCTTGTGTTGTATTAAAATCTTATGTGTACGTCGCTTTGGATAAAGGCATCTGCCAAATGGGAAATTGTAAATTGTATGCCTCTGGAAACACTTAGCACACAAGGTGTCTCTAAAAACACCAAAAGGTACATTAAACTCAGTTGAATTTTCCTCAGCTGAAGTGCAGCTTCAACTTTTTTAATTTGTTTCATTTGACATTTGTATTTTTCACAGGAGGAATGTTTGAGTTTGTGTCAGGTGCAAACTTCTTCGGGGAGATCCTGGAGTGGTGTGGTTATGCTGTAGCTACATGGTCTTTACCCACATTCTCTTTTGCCTTCTACACGATCTGCTCCATTGGGCCGAGGGCTTACCACCACCACAGGTAGCCGAGTCTACCTTGATTAATTGCTCTCCTCTACCTAGGCTGAGTGATCAATTAGACAATAGTAATGATTTTGGAGTGAATTTTATTTTCTGCATCAGAGGTATTTAATCTTATGTTCCAAATCCACATTTCTCTTATACTTTTATTATTTTGCATATCCTGCACACATGCTGAGATTAATTTATTTTATACTTTATATTCATCTATTTTTTATTAGTTGTTAAAGTGTTTTAATTGTTGGTTGTGTCATGTTTAATTTCCCCTACTGATCTGTTTTTATTAATATTCTATTTTTCTTTACTGTATGCTATTTGTGCATGCAATGACTCAGATTCCCTATTGGAATCATTACAGTTTCATGTTATCTTTTCTTATATATTTTGTTGATATACCATTTTCCATTTTCATTCCAGTTTTGTTGTCGTTTAGTTTCTGTAATCCAATGCAGATGTGTCCTCATAATCTTCATGTTTTGTTTGTGTCTTTGTTTTGAGGTTTGATGTTTTGTGTGCCTTTTTTTTTATAATTTCACCTGCACCATTTCTATTACTTTTTCTTACTTTTCTTTCTTACTTATTACGTTTTCTCTTATACACAAATAATTAAACTTGAAACTTCAGTTATAAATGTTCATGTGGACTTTTTCTCATTTTCAGGGACTATCAACTCAACTTTGAGGGTTATCCCCGGTCCAGGAAAGCTCTTATTCCTTTTATACTGTGAGGATGGAGGGCTGTCCACTGGTATCGGCAGCCAAGCAGCAGCAGTAAACTGATGACATACTCAAGAAGTGAATGTTGTAGTGTATGTAGATGTACAATCACACCAAACATTATGAAACATTAAAGGTCCCATATTCTGCACATTCCAGTGTTTTATTTTATGTATTGAGGTCCATTAAAAGCTGTTTGTGTGGTGTCATGTACCAACAAGCACAGATCCTGTACAGACCCACGATGCATGTGTTCAGTTCAATTCAATTCAGTAAAATGCACTGAAGCACTGCTACAGTTATTGGTTAAATAATTCCACTAATGTTAGTTAAAATTAATTAGTTAAATACCACAAGGTGGGCTATACGTTACCTACCGTTAATATTTGTAAACGTTTACTGTTTACAAATCCTGTTAGTAACACAGGCGAATTCAGCATATGGTGGAATGTTAAGTGTTGTTTAGATAGCACATCCAACTAATTCATAATCAAAGAGGCAAGAGGAATCCTGTTTTACACGATGTGGGACCATTAACCAGTTCTACCCGAAGGTCCCGGTACCGCCCCCCCAATGGCGTAGTGAGGAAAAGTCGCGGTGGAAGTTGAATTCTTTTTATTGATGACATGAGTGTTATACTGTTTTGAAAACATGGGGTCTTGAGCTTTCAGAATCCGTAAACCAATTGTATGTTGTCCAAACTATGTCTGATTACGAAGTATTTTAACAATAATGTCGTACAAATATAAACTTAGTAAATTGAAGAGCAAGTTGCGATCAAAAGCGCCGGGATAATTTTCTCGTCAGTCTACTATAACATGCTTGGTATTCCCAGCTTTCCAAGGACCCTAAACACACCACCACCCGAGCAATATAACTTCCGCTATTTCCAGGGAAACGTAGGAGGCTTATGTTAAGGCTTATGTTATTTTCGGCAAAAACAGCAGATTTTAGTTACTCACGTTTCTTTCTGCCAGCCGTTGTCTATAAATATGCCACAATATTCATTGTGTTTATTACTATTTGTATGTTTCTGGGAGATTTCTGTTATTTGTAACATGGCTATGTGGAAATAAATAGTATTTTGAAGTAAAATTCCCAGTAAACGGTCAGAAAACACAAAAAGCACAGATGGACACTTTGGGTACCTGATTGGCCAAACCATGGAGACCACTTGAGTATGTCTTTATAAATTGTATCATAAATGTTGTATTTTATTGTATTTTCATGAAATGTACAGTCACAGTTGTAGTCAAGGAGTAGGAGAAGACATTCAGTTGCATTATTATCCATGGGATCTTGGTTATAATGGTGATGTTGCCTTTGAAATTTAGATTATATACTAGGCAAGGATGAAAATCTTATTTTTTCCTTTATTGCATCTCCATTTACTCTGGAATAGTAATAGATATAGGTTTACTTACAATTCATATTCCTTAGCTTCTTATCTATCAAAGGAGAACAGAACTATGTATATAGATCTTATGGCTGAGGAGCTATTCCTGATTAATTTTGGGTATGTCATTTTAGGCGTTTTTTTCCTGAATTTTGGCTAGGGTGTAAGGTTAAGGCCCTATTTTCATGAATCAAGGCACAGATGGAAGCTCATGACACAAGCTCTCTTGGGCATGACCAACAGATTTTTGGTAATTTTGTGACCAGAAGTGCTGTTGCACCTATGGCGCAGTCAGAGATTGCATTAGGAGGAATAAATTAACAGTAGGTGCGGTTGGGGCTGGCATCAGTCATGGCCAAACAAAGTGGCTCCTCTCATTCCCTATGAAAGCAGTGCACTCACCACAGTGACTGACAGTTCAGTAACGTAGAGGCTAGACTGACTTCTCCCAAGAGGAAACTGATGTCCTTGTCCAGGTGCAGACTTGCAAGGTGTGAATATATGGCACCCAAAATATATCACAAATGGTAAATGATGTCCCTTTTTAAGGTGAATTCGCATCTCTGGAGATATTGAAATCCCTGTCACCATCTTCTGTGCATAATGATGCACTGACAGTTTAATGTTGGAGGACAACTATTCACACAATAATAATGTGCTATTGTACAACAAAACATGCTTCCATTATTTTGCCTGTTGCCTGTAGTTTGATTTACTTAAGTGATTAAAAGGTTGCATCTAATAATACTGTTTTACTATAAGAAAAACTTGATTTCCCCTACATAAAACCAGCATAATACAAACTGAACATCTTGTATATTGCTGATAATATTTTCAAACTTATTACAACAGTGACAGTGACTAGCATTTGATGATGAACATCCTAACATCCCGACAGAAGTTAACACTTGTTCACTTCTTTTTCCCCAGTGTGGAAACTTTATTTGCTGGGATGTGGAACAGACCAACATCTCCCTCAGTAAGCTACAGGCCTGCGTCTCCCTCTTGTGCCCATTTAAATATTACAATTTGTATCCTTACCATGAAAATCACACATTCATGTAAAGTAGCTCCACTCTGGTCCTTGTCTTCCTCCCAGCCACACAACACACGTCCGCATGATGGAGAAAACACCAAACACATCAAAGACTCAAGTCATGAACCAAAGGGAAGCATACGAGAATTGAAATGCACAGAATTCTGTCATTTGACACTGTTGCTAATTTGAATGATTAGCTGTATGGCATTTTGATTAAGCATCATCTAACAATAGATTAACTCACATTAAAGTTGACTCACTTATCACTTAAAATTACATCTCTAGAGTTGGATGCCTATGATGGCAGACCCTGTCACTGTTGAAGAGGTCTTCATAATGGCAAACGCTGTGTGATGTTTCACAACAGCAAATTATTCACACCTACTTCAAGTTTAAGTTCATTTCTATAGCCCTTCATCACAAGCATGTTTCAAAAGATTTTACAGTATGAGCATGAGAATATGAGAATGAGCCTAATTAGATCTAACTGATCAACAATCAATCGTAGAACAGAAAGATGTAACACAAACACAAGAAAGCAAAACAAAGTACTGTAGGTATGCAGGTGCTGTAGGTATCAACCATATTTGTTTGCTGACGGGGCAGTTCAATTTGGAATTCAATGAATTAATGGTCTGATGATGTTGGTGGAGATCCCAAAACTACTACATCAGAAACGGTAATACAACAAGCAAGGACCAAACAAAGATTATTACCATTGGAATGGGTCTTTTCGTGGACCAGTTGAGTAGAACCAAACATGTTGATAAGTGACTATTTAGATGGATAGTGAAAATACTGAAAAGGACAACACAGGTGTCAGGGAAGGGATACTGTAGTCATTGGATGCCTTGCAGGCTGCCTAACCGTCTAACTGCCTAACCCAGCATGCTTTAAGGATGTGTGTCATGTCTGTCTCAAGCAGCGTCTATGTTCCTGCACAAAGAAAGAGCGTCTGACCCAGTAGGGTGAAGGCCATGATATGTTATGATGCTGTCAGTGTTTTGCTGCCATCTAGTGTCTGTACAGGAACACTGCACCCCAGAGGCCAGAACAGAGACTAAACCATATTTTGGATGACTTGGCAGATACAACCACAGACACAGCAGTGTCTTGATTCTGGGCAACAATGCAACTTTAAAATTGATTAAGAAGGCCTCGCTACTTTTATGCAATGAAAAAAGAAAAGCACAGTTTCTCTCTACCCATTATTTTTTTTTGCATAAAATTATAGTTTCTTGCCATGTTCCTGTGTGTAGGAAAATCAGGAAATCTTACACAGGATAGCTTAAATAAAGCCAAAAATACAAATGTAAGAAAGGAACATCACAAGTTTAGTGGTACTGACATTACTGTGATGGACCAACGTGTCAGACAGCGTCAAGATCTTTGTACCTTTTTCCTACTGGAATTTTTTTTACTCTTCATATAACAGGCAATAAAAATGTCTTCTCTATCCAAAACATTTTGTTGACCAGGTGGCTGAAGAAATTCAGTGTGAGTCCCCGCATACTCAGGATGTTCTATAGCAGCACCATCGAGAGCGTCCTGACAGGCTGCATCAACGCCTGGTACGGGAACTGCACCGCTGAATCGCAGAGCACTACAGAGGGCGGTGCGGATGGCCCAGCACATCATTGGAGGTGAACTCCCCTCCCTCCAGGACATATATGCCAGGTGATGCCTAACCAAAGCTAAACAGATTTTAAAGGACCCCAGCCACAGGCTGTTCCAGCTGCTACCGTCAGGCAGACAGTATCGCAGCACCAAATGCCACACCAGTAGACTCAGGGACAGTTTCCACTGCCAGACCATCAGGCTGTTGAACAACTGCTGAACCCCTGCTGGGACTTTTGCCACTCACTCCATCTATATACTCGCCCAGTTTTTGTACTGCCATTTGCACTACCTCATATTCCCACTTTCTTTGCACATATTTATCCTTGTACATATGTATATGCCTGGTATATACTTTTTTTATTTTTTCTATTTTTATTATTTCATAGTTTCTACTTTATTTTACTATTTTACATTTTCTATTCTATTTTATTTCCATTACCTAAACTGCAATGTACAGGAGTCTGCACACAAGAATTTCACTTGTTTTTATACTCGCTGTAATTGTGATGTGACAATAAACAATAAACTAAACTGAGTTATGTAAATCAAATCTAATTTTGTGAGTAAATAAAGTCAACAACAATTCATTACTGTCTGGTAGATGGTTCATAAAAAAACACCACATCAGATCAACTCGAACATCCGGGCACAAGGTCTCAGGAAGCTGCATCTGAAATACTAAGACTGAATTTGTACTGGGAAAACAGTATTTTAAATGATAGTTAAAAGTTAAATTAAAAAATAATAATATTAAAGTTAAGCCCATTGCATTCAATATCAAATTTCACCTTACATTTAAAATCTCTAAATTAATTTATTCAACCAATGAAGAGCTGCCTGACAGACAAACAACAGGGGCACGTTCAATCTAAATACGGTGTGCACCGTTTTGCTACGGTTTTCGGGTTGAACGTCATGTTTCCTAGAAACAGTGTGAAACGGTGTGCAATGGGCTTGGAGGTATGTTGTCTCTCATTTGGTGGGTGTGTCAGAGGTGTTACCCAATCAGCAGCGATGTGTATATAAACCCCGCCATATTAAAAAGGCAGTGCACACAGACATATTTGACATATAAGACATGTTTGTATCTTTTGCTATTGTAGGCGATGTCCCATTGTGGAGTGACACTTTCATAAACTTTTCTACTCCACTCTACTCCTCTAAATATATAATGGTAAATATTACAATATCATATCACACAACAGTGATCAGCAATAATGATAGGCCTAATACTCATAATAAAATAATTAGCTCATATAGATCACAGTCGAACAGCAGAACAGTAGAACATAGTCTCGAAGGTAAGAAGTGGATTATCCTTCACCTGAAATGTTTGCCTTGTTATCCTGAAATGCAAATGAGGGAAATGTTGGATCACTATAATTATGAAGCACAGTTTCCACAAACCCCTTCACTCGATTGGGATGTTCTCTGCTATTCTGGATGGCAAGGGCAGTGACTGTAACATCAAACGTATTTTGTAGTATTAAACACGTATTTAAACCTATTTCATCAGGCTCCGAAAATTCTTCGAAAAGAACGCAAAGAATGTCCTTCTCAGCTGCCGTAGTTGCAATGCTTGCGTAACACAACAGGGTGTTCAGCACCACCGTTTCCCTTTAAATAAATGCTTTGCTACATTTTGTCAGGGCTGAACGCAGGGCTGTACTTTTCACCACAGAGAGCTTCAACAGAGGCTTCGCTCTCATTGGCTGGTTCAAACTGGAAGGGAACAGCAGGAACAGAGAGGCGGGGCTCCAGCAGCTGCTTCCAATGATTACCAAGTTACCAACAGCCAATCAGAGTCCAGTGTGGCAGATCAGGAGGTGATTTCTCCCAAGTTGTGGACAGGTGGATTTAATTAGATCTGAATGGAAGTTCAGACAGACAGAAGAAGCAGTGGACCATCAGAGTTCAGTCTGATCTAAAATAAAGAAGAGGCAGATAGAAAAACAGTATTAACAGTAGTAACTCTGGCTTATATTTTTGGGAATGTGCATTCAGAATAATGTGAGCAAATGTCTTTTCATGTTCTTATATTGCATGGTAAATGGACTGCATTTATCCAAAGCGCTTTACAACATGCCTACATTCACAAACGCACATTCATACACCGATGGCGGCAAGCTACCACACAGGGTGCTGGCGCAATCATCGGGAGCAATTTGCGATTCAGTATCTTGCCCAAGGACACTTCGACATGTAGACTGGAGGAGCCAGGGATCGAACCACCATCGGAACAACCTTCTGATTAGTGGACGACCCGCTCTACCTCCTGAGCCACAGGGTTAGGGTTAGGCTACATTGTGTACGTAAGGAATGGTTGTTTATTCAAAAGAAAAGAAGTAAAGGAAAAAGACTTCATTCGCAAGGTGGCCTGCCTACCTTTCAACAATGGCTCTGTCCTGATTCCTCTGCGGCATGGCATCGAACATTCATACTGAAGGTTGGCAAGCCCTCCATCTTTACTTTAATGTAATGTTTATGTTTCAGATTCATTTAACCATTGTGCCTCACTTTAAAAAAGTTCCTCTGGTGTCATTAGAGGACAAAAATGTCACAAAAAAATATTACACATTAATATTTTCTACTTTCAGAGATAAATCTTTTAACCAACTTCAGTCCTGACCATCACTACCAAAAATTCATCCATTTTCAGAATTTTAACCCTTTAAATGCCAGTTGTTTACATGATGCCACTGTTTTTTCATGAAAAAAACACAAAATGAATTATTTTCCATATATTAAATGCCAGGGGTTTGCAGCTAGAGAGATAGAAGACACACAGACAGCCCTTTCCGACAGAACTGAAGCTGAGGTAAAAGTAGTGGTTTTGTCAATGGAGTCTGGCGGCTTTGAAGAGAGCATATATGGCCAGGCCGGCAGGAAATTGATTTGAACAGGAGGGTGGCCAGACGTACCTGCCAGAGCAAATAAAACACAAGCTCGCAGATTCGTCTGGTTCCCAGGCTACAAAGACACATGAATCAGAGCGAATGGGGAAAAAGATGCTATGAGAACCACTTGCTCTCATGGTCATGCAATCACATACACTTGCATGTAGCCACACGAGTACAACCATAGAAAGATGCACACACACACACACACACACTCATATATATATATATATATATGTGTGTGTGTTATGTTTTGTCCTTAAGGTGCTGAGTGGTATTATTTTGCTTACACAGTTTATTATAGACTTATTATAGGAACTGAGGTTGAAATTCCAAAATTGGCCAAAAAAAAAAAAAAAAAATACACACCCTTGCCAAAATTTATGCCGTATGCATTAACACAGCCAAAATGATCGAAAAATCAAAGATGAAATGGACAAAAATGTCCCTAGTGAGGCATAAGTGTTAAATTACATGTTTGTTGAAGTGAATGACCTTGAAGATTGGTGCCACAGAAACATCATCTTTGAATCAGAATTATGCAATATAGTTTATTTTTTCTGTCCTTTTTTGTTGCAGTTCATGCTTTACGCCAGGGCAGTTTGGAGGGAAAATGGAAAGGAAATGGAGGGGACCATCCCTGATGTATGGATAGACATTACTGGGAAAACAGTAAGGTGGCCAAAGACAAGGGTCAAATATTGTTTCCAAAATCATGTGGCCCCTACAAAGGACTGGGAAACATTTACATTGGTGAAAAGAAAATTTACCTCAGGTAACCTGTTATACTTTGATACAATGGTTAAACTGTTACTGTCATGATCCCTGCCTAGCCCTTGTGTTTTCCTTGTGTTTCCCCTTTCCTGTGTTCCTAGTGCTCTCCTGTCTGTCTCTTTCCCTGTCCATGCTTTGTGTGTGTGTGTGTGTGGGCGTGGTCTCCCTTCCCTGTTCTCCTGGCTCCCAGCTCAGCTCATCCTGCACACCTGAATCCCATCACTAATCACCCATCCCCACAGTATATCTACCCCGGTTTATCATCCACTCCTTGTCAGTTCGTCTATTTGCTTCCTGTTGCTACCTGTTTGTTACCTGCTCTGTTTCCCAGTGTACCCGTCCTCATGTAATCCTGCCTCGTCTTCAGTTTTCAACTCCTCTTGTTTCCGGCCAGGTTGGTTTTTGTATTCCTTTGTTTGCCTTTTTGCCAGCCTGTTGCGTTTTTGGTTTTGTATTTTTGCCTTAGTTCTTTATTAAAAGTCTCAACCTCAGTAAGCCTCTGCCTGCCTGTCTGCATTTGGGTCCAGCCCCCTGCGCACACGTAACAGTTACTGCAAATCTGTTCAAATGTGAGGAATCATGTGGTGTATACAGTGATATACAGTGCCTTGAAAAAGTATTCACCCCCCTTGGCGTTTTCCCTATTTTGTTGCATTACAACCTGTAATTTAAATGGATTTTTATTTGGATTTTATGTAATGGACCTACACAAAATAGTCCAAATTGGTGAAGTGAAATGAAAAAAAAAACTTGTTTTAAAAAATTCTAAAAAATAAAAAACTGAAAAGTGGTGCGTGCATATGTATTCACCCCCTTTGCTATGAAGCCCCTAAATAAGATCTGGTGCTACCAATTACCTTCGGAAGTCACAGAATTAGTTAAATAAAGTCCACCTGTGTGCAATCTAAGTGTCACATGATCTGTCACATGATCTCAGTATATATACACCTGTTCTGAAAGGCCCCAGAGTCTGCAACACCACTAAGCAAGGGGCACCACCAAGCAAGCGGCACCATAAAGACCAAGGAGCTCTCCAAACAGGTCAGGGACAAAGTTCTGGAGTAGTACAGATCAGGGTTGGGTTATAAAAAAATATCCAAAACTTTGAACATTCCACGGAGCACCATTAAATCTATTATTACAAAATGGAAAGAATATGGCACCACAACAAACCTGCCAAGAGAGGGCCGTCCACCAAAACTCATGGACCAGGCAAGGAGGGCATTGATCAGAGAGGCAACAAAGAGACCAAAGATAACCCAAAGATAACCCTGAAGGAGCTGGAAAGCTCCACAGCGGAGATTGGAGTATCTGTCCATATGACCACTTTAAGCCGTACACTCCACAGAGCTGGGCTTTATGGAAGAGTGGCCAGAAAAAAGTCATTGCTTAAAGAAAAAAATAAGAAAGCACGTTTGGAGTTCGCCAAAAGGCATGTGGGAGACTCCCCAAACATATGGAAGAAGGTACTCTGGTCAGATGAGACTAAAATTGAACTTTTTGGCCATCAAGGAAAACGCTATGTCTGGCGCAAACCCAACACCTCATCACCCCGAGAACACCATCCCCACAGTGAAGCATGGTGGTGGCAGCATCATGCTGTGGGGATGTTTTTCATCAGCAGGGACTGGGAAACTGGTCAGAATTGAAGGAATGATGGATGGTGCTAAATACAGGGAAATTCTTGAGGAAAACCTGTTTCAGTCTTCCAGAGATTTGAGACTGGGACGGAGGTTCACCTTCCAGCAGGACAATGACCCTAAGCATACTGCTAAAGCAACACTCGAGTGGTTTAAGGGGAAACATTTAAATGTCTTGGAATGGCCTAGTCAAAGCCCAGACCTCAATCCAACTGAGAATCTGTGGTATGACTTAAAGATTGCTGTACACCAGCGGAACCCATCCAACTTGAAGGAGCTGGAGCAGTTTTGCTTTGAAGAATGGGCAAAAATCCCAGTGGCTAGATGTGCCAAGCTTATAGAGACATACCCCAAGAGACTTGCAGCTGTAATTGCTGCAAAAGGTGGCTCTACAAAGTATTGACTTTGGGGGGGGTGAATAGTTATGCACGCTCAAGTTTTCTGTTTTTTTGTCTTATTTCTTGTTTGTTTCACAATAAAAAATATTTTGCATCTTCAAAGTTGTAGGCTTGTTGTGTAAATCAAATGATACAAACCCCCAGAAAATCCATTTTAATTCCAGGTTGTAAGGCAACAAAATAGGAAAAATGCCAAGGGGGGTGAATACTTTTTCAAGGCACTGTATTGAAGCTGTGATGACATGCATGAACTGTAACTGTCTTTGCAGCAAGTGTCCGTGACTGTGATGAATATGATCAAACCAGCCATGCTGAGGAGTATGAAGCTGAAGATGAGGTCGTTACTCATAAGAGGATGAAAAAAACAAAAACATTTGATGATTTCATTCCAGGTAAGTCCTCTTCATTGGTGGAATAATTAAAAGAAGCGAATTCATGTTGTTACAATTGAAATATAAGTTTTAATATTTAAAGGATCTGACCTGTCTGATGAGGCGACTGAGGCGGAGAATAAAGAGAGACATGGAGGTACAGAAAGGTTTCTTGTGGCATTCATTGACGGTGTATAGAAAAGTCGAGTAGCTTGCTTGTGCTCAGTAGGAAATAAAGTAAATTGTATGGTAAAATTTTTATTGTTTGATATCCCTCATTCTCTGTTTAGATGTAAATCCTAAAATACCCCTTTCCCGTCCCACCAAAGATAATGAAAAGATCAAAGAATGGTGAGTTGTTTATCACTTATCACACTTATGCAGAGGCATACAACCGCGAGGCGGTAATTCTAGTTTTTTTTTCGCCCCATCTCAAACGTAGGCAATATTGATCTGTTGTAATTAGGACGATTCAAGTGTGATTTCAGTTTTTGCAATTTTCTTTTTACATTTTTCATTTACTGTTCATTGTGACAGTTTTTACATGTGCCACGACCAAAGATATTTTCAAATCCGTTTTAGCTTATTCACTCCTAGCATAGAAAATAACTTCTGATTCAGTTGGTAAAGGTAATCCATCACTGTGAACAAGACGTTTCCAATTATTTTTGGCAAACTTGCATCACAAAGGTAATATCAGCCTATGAAATTGTAGCCTACATTAAGAAATAGGTTTCAGAGTTTTATATTGATTCACACACTCAAACACTGCGAGAGCCGAGACGAGACAGGTGGGGGAACTTACTTCTGCCTGCTGCATCTGATTTCCGCATTTTCCTTTCCAAAATAAAGCTTTCAACCAATACATAACATTCTCTGCAGACCACTAGCACTATTGGTCATGACTGACTGATGTTTCTGGTGTCGATTGCTCAGGTTCACCCAGGACCGTTGGCTGGGACAGGTCAACTAGTCGTGAGTATTGCCATTCATTGAAGAATACCAAATCAGCATGCAGATCACTAGCACTATTGATCATGACTGACTGATGTTTCTGGTTTGAGTTGCTCAGGTTCATCCAGTTCTGTTGGCCGGGACAGGTCAACTAGTCGTGAGTATTGCCATTCACTGAATACCAAATCAGCATGCAGATCACTAGCACTATTGATCATGACTGACTGATGTTTCTGTTTTGGGTTGCTCAGGTACACTCAGGTCCCAGGCCATGGAGAGCAGGTCCACTGGTGGTGAGTATTGTCATTGGTTTTGTCACTCAATGTAGCACATTGCACATACATTCTAAATCCATTTGAAGGCTACACCACCCTTTTTTTTGTTTTGTTTTGCTTAGGTCTTTCACATGCAAGGTCTTCCTCACGTACTCCTGTGCAGCCCACAGTATTCCCAATACCCCAAGTGAGTAAGTATACAAGTATAAGAATATTTACATGTCATGTACTCCCGTGCAGTCGGCAGTATTCCCAATGCTCGAAGCGAGTAAGTATACAAGTATAAGAATATTTCCGTGTCACACCCAAACTAATTACTTACGTTTATTACATTGCGTTCTCCCTGTAATTGTGTTTGGTAACTCAGCCTATACCACAGTTCAGGTTTTCATCTTGCTGCCTTGGCACCGCACACCACAATGTGTTACTGCCACACAGGGCAGGGTTAGGGTTAGGGTTAGGTCTTAGTGATATATCACGTTACTCTCCCCACATTGTCCAACGACTCTGCAGTTGATGGAGGGTTAGGTCTTAGTGATATATCACGTGACTCTCCCCACATTGTCCAACGACTCTGCAGTTGATGGAGAGTCACTCGCAAGGCACTGGCCGGTGCATGTCACTCAGATACCCCGTCTGGGTGGGACTCCAACTATCAGCGTTAAGACTTGGCCGTATCAGGGGAGGGTTTGGGTGACATGGTCTCCGTCATGGATATGTCGTGGTTTGATGGAAGTCTAATCATGGGGAGTCGGGTGTTGGTTCAGAGTTGTTGGTCCAGAATATTAAATTATATGTGTTGGATCTCGATAGGGAGGTGTCCACGGGAGGGTTTTAAGTGTAAGGTGCTGGGAAGGATAGCTTAGTTGTTGGTAGGGATGGGTTCAGATTACTTGGGAGTAACTCGGATTAAGGTTGGGTTTGGGTAGTGGGTCGTCTGTGGTTGGGTTTAGAGTAAGATGTGGGGTAGGGTAGGGTTAGGTCTTAGTGATATATCGGTTAGGGTTAGGTCTTAGTTATATATCACGTGACTCTCCCCACATTGTCCAACGACTCTAGGGTTAGGGTTAGGGTTAGGGCTTAGTTATATATCACGTGACTCTCCCCACATTGTCAGGGTTAGGGTTAGGTCTTAGTTATATATCACGTGACTCTCCCCACATTGGGTTAGGGAGAGAAAACTGAACCCGTCCCCGAAACGGGGCGGGAGGTGCACGGGCCATCCCCCAGCGGTCTCGCCCCCCTGTGGGTGGACGGCGTTGGCGTCTTCCGCCGTATCCCACCACCGTCCATCCCTCCTCAAAACGCCCCATGATTGGCGCTCAGTTCGCCTTTGTTATCCCTTATTTTGGTTTTTAGTTGGTTGTTATAGATAATAGTATAAATATACCTTTAATTCTATTTATTTATAGTGATATAATATAATAATAATAATATATTGTATTATATATCAATCCCTAGTATACCTTTTATTGTATATAACTTATTGGTAATTCTCTATACAGGTATTATAAATCAACTTATATTAGTGTATATATCTCTATTAATTAAAACAATAAGAAAATAAAAATCAAATAAAATAAACCAAACTAATTCCCAATATCAAAGAAACTCGTGTGCCCAAGCGACGTTTCGACCTGAAATAGGTCTTCTTCAGGCTATGGCACACAAATTATAAACCCACAATTTCTATCGAGAGGCAGAAGTGCAACGTTCGGCTTTCCAACTGCTCTCCACGAAGGTCTGAGCAAGAATGAGCTCTGAGCAGCTCTGCTCCTTTTATAACCCCTCCTTCGTGAAAAGATTCGTGTTTTCCTTTTTGGTCACTCCCCCTTGGTTTAAACCACTTTTAATGTTTCCAATGTTTTTAGAAATATACAATGATGTAGATATTTTAATGCTGTAATGTTTTTTAATCGTTTTTAATGTTTTTTAATGTTTTTTAATCGTTTTAATGTATTTAAATGCTTTTTAATTGTTTAAGGGCTTAAAGGGTTTTAAAATTTCTACTGTATCAGGGGCATAATGTTGTTCAATGGTTTTAAACCTAATTAACGTATTTAGTGTATTTATTAATGTTTTTAATGTCTTCCACGGTTTTTTAACGTATTTATCCCCTAATAAATCACTTCTTCACCCTTTTTAATCCTCCTTGCATCATTCTGATCCCCTCACTATCTGTCCCAATACATTGTAATCCTTTTTGAATCGTTTTATGTCTTTTTTATTCCCTTTTTATCAATTTTAATCTGTTTTCGATCCAAAAGGGGCGGAGTTAGGGTTGGGAAAGGGAAAGGGGTTGGGTTTAGGTAAGGAGAGTGGGAGGGGTTGGGGTTAGGAAGAGGGAGGGGGTTGGGATTAGGTCAGGGTTAGGGTTAGGGTTAGGGTTAGGGTTAGGGTTAGGGTTAGGTCTTAGTTATATATCACGTGACTCTCCCCACATTGTCCAACGACTCTGCAGTTGATGGAGAGCCACTCGCAAGGCACTGGCCGGCGCATGTCACTCAGATGTCCCATCTGGGTGGGACTCCATTTATCAGCGTTAAGATCCGACCGTATTAGGGAGGGTTTGGGTGACAGGGTTTCTGTCTGGATGTGTTGCGGTTGGATGAAAGTCCAATCACGGGGAGTCGGGTGTTGGTTCAGAGTATGTGCTGTTGGACTAATCGGAGCAGGCTGGGTTTTGATAGGGGGTTGTCTGTGGTTGGGTTTAGGGTAAGGTGTGGGGTAGGGTGGTCCTGTTAGTGTCATAGAGAGTAATTTTGGTTTGGGTTTGGTTTAGGGAGGGGTCTATGGTTGGGGTTAGAGTAAGATGTTGGTTAGGGTAGTACCATTTGTATTAGGGACAGAGGGTTTGCTTACTGGAAGATAGGGTTGGGTTTAGGTAGTGGGTTGTCCATGGTTGGGGTTAGGGTAAGATGTTGGTTGGGGCAGTACCATTGGTATTTGGGGCAGAGGGTCTAGTCGCTGGAGAGTGAGGTTGGGTTTGAGTAGTGGGGCGTCTATGGTTGGGTTTAGGGTAAAATGTTGGGCAGGGTGGTAGTTTTGGTAGTCGGGTGTCTCGGGTTGGATTTAGGGCAAGGTGGTTAAGAATTTTGGGTTTTTGTTTGCAAAAGCGGGGAAGGTCATTTATGGTCAGGCAGGTTCTGGTTTGAGTTTTAGTGGCCAGAGAAGCCCTAGACTAGCTGCATTTTGGGCAAAAAGCCATGTTGGATTTCTAAATAGGCTAATCAGTGCTAAATTTCAGGACACATCCTCAGTAGTGTACTTCAGGATCAACAGATGTTTCGGCCTTTCAAACACTAGACATCCTCCTCTGAAGTAGGCCCGCCAGGGTTGATCAAATCCCAGCGTGTGTCCCGTGTCCAATTGTCCCCTATATGGGATTTTGTTGGGATATAGTCCCTATTAAAGTGGTCCGTTAGGAAGTGATTTTACGGGGAGGTTTTGCAGGTAAGTAACATTTATGCAGGTTAAATGTTAAAGTATAGCGGAGAGTTCAGTTATAAAGAATTGGGAAGGGGTTGGGGTTTAAGGTAAGTAATGGTGAGTAAAGATAAGTATTAATACATAGTTTTGGGTAAATAAGTGGTAAGTGAAAGTAGGCATTAATGCTGTAAGGGTTTACATGATTTGGAGAAAAACCGTATTTGAGATGGGTGTTTTCCATTAGGTTGATAATTTTAGGTAATATAAATTAAGGGGATTGATTAGATAGGGAATTGTTAAAAAAGTTTTTTTCTTAGTGAAGGGAATTGTTATCCATTATTTTGATAATTTTTAAGATAGTATTAACATAAGGGGTTTTTTTAAAAGGATGTAAGAACTAGGGGATTGTTAGAAAGGGTCCGGGTAAGTGAACGGAATATAATCGACTGGTCTTCTGAAAAATTCGTCCAAGGAGATGAAGGAGTACAACGGTGCATCCTCGGCTCAGTCTGCTAAGTAGAACTGAGGGATGTGGAATTTGGGGGGTAAGTGAACAAATTTGAAAGAGCTCAATTCGGAGGGGGCTGCAAGGATTTGCAAGGATTAGCCGTGTGTAGTGAATGTGCTGTTGCATGGGCGGGGCTAACCCCCATAGAAGACTGGGCTACGTTCGAAGGTCCTGAAGCCCTGGACCACCACACCCTGCGTGCTGTTCCTAGTGGAACCCAGGGGGGCCGCATACTTACCCCCTACCCAGGTTAGTTGTCGGTTAACACCGCAAGGCCGACAACCTCCCCGAATAGAGCCAGCGTGTAGTGTTCCTCCTCTCTTCTCTTCACAGAATGCTGTAAAAAGGTTGGGGTTAGCCTAGCCTATCTAAGGAACGCTAAGTTGATGCTGAGCTAATGCTAGCCCAAAAGCTCCCCCCCAGGAATAGCCAGGACCAGCCACGACGGAGCATGGCCTTCCCAGCCACCCCAGGGGAAGGAAGGACCAGAGCCAGCCGCGACAGAGCGCTGCCTCCCTGGTCCCCCAGGAGCCCCCAGCTAAGCTAATGCTAACCCAAAGCTCCCCCCCAGGAATAGCCAGGACCAGCCACGACAGAGCATGGCCTTCCCAGCCACCCCAGGGGAAGGAAGGACCAGAGCCAGCCGCGACAGAGCGCTGCCTCCCTGGTCCCCCAGGAGCCCCATGCTAGGCTAATGCTATCGCAAGGCTAAGCTATCAAGCCCAGGGGGGTGGGAGAGTATTCCTGGTGGACTGGCTAACCCCCGGGCTAAACCGGGGGCCCAGGCGCTTCGACCAGGCTCTCCCCTGGAGCTAAACCCCAAGGGCTAAGCTAAGCTAAGTGTTACCAGGGTGGGAGAGTGTTCCTGGTGGACTGGCAAAACCCCCGGCTAAACCGGGGGCCCAGGCGCTTCAACCAGGCTCTCCCCTACTCCTAGGCTAAGTGTTACCAGGGTGGGAGAGTGTTCCTGGTGGACTGGCATACCCCCGGCTAAACCGGGGGCCCAGGCGCTTCAACCAGGCTCTCCCCTAGGCCTAGACTAAGCATCCCAAGGGTGGGAGAGTGTTCCTGGTGGACTGGCATACCCCCGGCTAAACCGGGGGCCCAGGCGCTTCGACCAGGCTCTCCCCTATAGCTAAGCCCCAAAGTGTTAAGCTAACCACCCAGGAGAGTATTCCTGGTGGACTGGCGTATCCCCGGCTAAACCGGGGACCCAGGCGCTTCGACCAGGCTCTCCTCTATATTAAAGACCTAATTACCTACCCGGTGAGAGGGGCTAGCCCTCTCCTAAAGTAAAATCCCAGGAAGAAGGGAGCGGAGATTAGAACCTACCCAAAGGCGTGCAAAGGTTCTGTCCCACTTCTCCTCCGTGTCCCGGGATGAAAAACCATTTTGGAGGCAGGGTAGTCTTCCAAGTGAGTGTCAGTCACAAATATGGTTTTTAGAATTTTTGGTTTGAAGGGTTAGGGTTAGGGTTAGGGTTAGGTATAAGGGATATAACCGCGATCGCACGTCGTGCGATCCTCTAGTTTTTTAATAACTCACAAACCGTAAGTGCTAGAAACACCAAACTTGGTGTGCGTGATCGTATTATCCCACTGCACCTGTGTATTAAGTTTGGAACCCCTAGTGTCTATCCTTGGTATAGCTGCCATAGACTCCCCATTCAAAAAAAGTTCTCAAAAATTGACTAAGTGCCAAGTCCAAAAAAGTTCCCCCAGAAAGTGTCTAGGAGCACGTTTCAGGCCATTTGGAGTCGATTGGACACTACTTGTAGTGAACTTTTTTCGGAACTTTTCTTCACTATTTGTGAAAATTTGACTAAGTGCCAAGTCCAAAAAAGTTCCCCCAGAAAGTGTCTAGGAGCACGTTTCAGGCCATTTGGAGTCGATTGGACACTACTTGTAGTGAACTTTTTTCAAAACTTTACTTCACCAATGTTGAACATTTCACTTAGTGCAGTGACTCGGTTGAGTTCAGGCACCAGTAAGGGAGTGGTTGAGGTTAGAGTTTGGGTTAGGGTTAGGGTTAGGTCTTAGTTATATATCACGTGACTCTCCCCACATTGTCCAACGACTCTGCAGTTGATGGAGAGCCACTCGCAAGGCACTGGCCGGCGCATGTCACTCAGATGTCCCATCTGGGTGGGACTCCATTTATCAACGTTAAGATCCGACCGTATTAGGGAGGGTTTGGGTGACAGGGTTTCTGTCTGGATGTGTTGCGGTTGGATGAAAGTCCAATCACGGGGAGTCGGGTGTTGGTTCAGAGTATGTGCTGTTGGACTAATCGGAGCAGGCTGGGTTTTGATAGGGGGTTGTCTGTGGTTGGGTTTAGGGTAAGGTGTGGGGTTGGGTGGTCCTGTTAGTGTCATAGAGAGTAATTTTGGTTTGGGTTTGGTTTAGGGAGGGGTCTATGGTTGGGGTTAGAGTAAGATGTTGGTTAGGGTAGTACCATTTGTATTAGGGACAGAGGGTTTGCTTACTGGAAGATAGGGTTGGGTTTAGGTAGTGGGTTGTCCATGGTTGGGGTTAGGGTAAGATGTTGGTTGGGGCAGTACCATTGGTATTTGGGGCAGAGGGTCTAGTCGCTGGAGAGTGAGGTTGGGTTTGAGTAGTGGGGCGTCTATGGTTGGGTTTAGGGTAAAATGTTGGGCAGGGTTAGGGTTAGGGTTTAGGGTTAGGGTTAGGGTTAGGGTTAGGGTTAGGTATAAGGGATATAACCGCGATCGCACGTCGTGCGATCCTCTAGTTTTTGAATAACTCACAAACCGTAAGTGCTAGAAACACCAAACTTGGTGTGCGTGATCGTATTATCCCACTGCACCTGTGTATTAAGTTTGGAACCCCTAGTGTCTTTCTTTGGTATAGCTGCCATAGACTCCCCATTCAAAAAAAGTTCTCAAAAATTGACTAAGTGCCAAGTCCAAAAAAGTTCCCCCAGAAAGTGTCTAGGAGCACGTTTCAGGCCATTTGGAGTCGATTGGACACTACTTGTAGTGAACTTTTTTCAAAACTTTACTTCACCAATGTTGAACATTTCACTTAGTGCAGTGACTCGGTTGAGTTCAGGCACCAGTAAGGGAGTGGTTGAGGTTAGAGTTTGGGTCATGTATAGAGTTAGATAGTCAGATAACTGTATTAAAATAGAAAAACACTAATTATCATAGAAAAACATGGAAAACTATAAGAAAAAGCAAGTATTATAGGACCCTATAGTAATTTATAGGGAGGGGGGGGAGGGGGGCGAGGGGTGGGAGGTGTTGTCTCTTCGAGTTCCAGCTTGGAACTGAATGTGGGTCAGTCAGTGCTTCGCTTATATAGGGCGTGGCTACAGCGAAAACATTCAATTTAGTTTTCAAAATAAAAGAAAAAGATAAAAAATAGGGTTTTTCTTGAATAACTTTTTTCGTGAAGGTCGTATCGACTCGGGACCAAGCTCCGCCCATAGGTTTTAAGGGACGCCCGATCCAACGGTACCACCCCCGACTTTCTACGACCACCGGAAGGGGTAGCTGCCATTGACATCCCATTCATTTTCAGCAATACAGGGCGTGTCCACAAGGGGGCGGGGTCGGCAAGCTCCACCTAGGTGTTTCAAGGGACGCCCGATCCAACGGTACCACCCACGACTTCCTACGACCACCGGAAGCGGTGGCTGCCATTCATTTTCACCGAGTGGGCGAAATACAGGGCGTGTCCACAAGGGGGCGGGGTCGAGAGGGTTTTTCATGAATAACTTTTGTTCTGAAGGTCGTATCGACTCGGAACCAAGCTCCACCTAGGGGTTTTAAGGGACGCCCGATCCAACGGTACCAACCCCGACTTCCTACGACCACCGGAAGTGGTAGCTGCCATAGACTTCCCATTCATTTTCACCAAGCGAGTGCAATACAGGGCGTGTCCACAAGGGGGCGGGGTTGGGATGAGGCATAGTGTTAGGGTTAGGGTTAGGGTTAGGGTTAGGGTTAGGTCTTAGTTATATATCACGTGACTCTCCCCACATTGTCCAGGGTTAGGGTTAGGGTTAGGGTTAGGGTTAGGGTTAGGGTTAGGGTTAGGTATAAGGGATATAACCGCGATCGCACGTCGTGCGATCCTCTAGTTTTTGAATAACTCACAAACCGTAAGTGCTAGAAACACCAAACTTGGTGTGCGTGATCGTATTATCCCACTGCACCTGTGTATTAAGTTTGGAACCCCTAGTGTCTTTCTTTGGTATAGCTGCCATAGACTCCCCATTCAAAAAAAGTTCTCAAAAATTGACTAAGTGCCAAGTCCAAAAAAGTTCCCCCAGAAAGTGTCTAGGAGCACGTTTCAGGCCATTTGGAGTCGATTGGACACTACTTGTAGTGAACTTTTTTCAAAACTTTACTTCACCAATGTTGAACATTTCACTTAGTGCAGTGACTCGGTTGAGTTCAGGCACCAGTAAGGGAGTGGTTGAGGTTAGAGTTTGGGTCATGTATAGAGTTAGATAGTCAGATAACTGTATTAAAATAGAAAAACACTAATTATCATAGAAAAACATGGAAAACTATAAGAAAAAGCAAGTATTATAGGACCCTATAGTAATTTATAGGGAGGGGGGGGAGGGGGGCGAGGGGTGGGAGGTGTTGTCTCTTCGAGTTCCAGCTTGGAACTGAATGTGGGTCAGTCAGTGCTTCGCTTATATAGGGCGTGGCTACAGCGAAAACATTCAATTTAGTTTTCAAAATAAAAGAAAAAGATAAAAAATAGGGTTTTTCTTGAATAACTTTTTTCGTGAAGGTCGTATCGACTCGGGACCAAGCTCCGCCCATAGGTTTTAAGGGACGCCCGATCCAACGGTACCACCCCCGACTTTCTACGACCACCGGAAGGGGTAGCTGCCATTGACATCCCATTCATTTTCAGCAATACAGGGCGTGTCCACAAGGGGGCGGGGTCGGCAAGCTCCACCTAGGTGTTTCAAGGGACGCCCGATCCAACGGTACCACCCACGACTTCCTACGACCACCGGAAGCGGTGGCTGCCATTCATTTTCACCGAGTGGGCGAAATACAGGGCGTGTCCACAAGGGGGCGGGGTCGAGAGGGTTTTTCATGAATAACTTTTGTTCTGAAGGTCGTATCGACTCGGAACCAAGCTCCACCTAGGGGTTTTAAGGGACGCCCGATCCAACGGTACCAACCCCGACTTCCTACGACCACCGGAAGTGGTAGCTGCCATAGACTTCCCATTCATTTTCACCAAGCGAGTGCAATACAGGGCGTGTCCACAAGGGGGCGGGGTTGGGATGAGGCATAGTGTTAGGGTTAGGGTTAGGGTTAGGGTTAGGGTTAGGTCTTAGTTATATATCACGTGACTCTCCCCACATTGTCCAGGGTTAGGGTTAGGGTTAGGGTTAGGGTTAGGGTTAGGGTTAGGGTTAGGTATAAGGGATATAACCGCGATCGCACGTCGTGCGATCCTCTAGTTTTTGAATAACTCACAAACCGTAAGTGCTAGAAACACCAAACTTGGTGTGCGTGATCGTATTATCCCACTGCACCTGTGTATTAAGTTTGGAACCCCTAGTGTCTTTCTTTGGTATAGCTGCCATAGACTCCCCATTCAAAAAAAGTTCTCAAAAATTGACTAAGTGCCAAGTCCAAAAAAGTTCCCCCAGAAAGTGTCTAGGAGCACGTTTCAGGCCATTTGGAGTCGATTGGACACTACTTGTAGTGAACTTTTTTCAAAACTTTACTTCACCAATGTTGAACATTTCACTTAGTGCAGTGACTCGGTTGAGTTCAGGCACCAGTAAGGGAGTGGTTGAGGTTAGAGTTTGGGTCATGTATAGAGTTAGATAGTCAGATAACTGTATTAAAATAGAAAAACACTAATTATCATAGAAAAACATGGAAAACTATAAGAAAAAGCAAGTATTATAGGACCCTATAGTAATTTATAGGGAGGGGGGGGAGGGGGGCGAGGGGTGGGAGGTGTTGTCTCTTCGAGTTCCAGCTTGGAACTGAATGTGGGTCAGTCAGTGCTTCGCTTATATAGGGCGTGGCTACAGCGAAAACATTCAATTTAGTTTTCAAAATAAAAGAAAAAGATAAAAAATAGGGTTTTTCTTGAATAACTTTTTTCGTGAAGGTCGTATCGACTCGGGACCAAGCTCCGCCCATAGGTTTTAAGGGACGCCCGATCCAACGGTACCACCCCCGACTTTCTACGACCACCGGAAGGGGTAGCTGCCATTGACATCCCATTCATTTTCAGCAATACAGGGCGTGTCCACAAGGGGGCGGGGTCGGCAAGCTCCACCTAGGTGTTTCAAGGGACGCCCGATCCAACGGTACCACCCACGACTTCCTACGACCACCGGAAGCGGTGGCTGCCATTCATTTTCACCGAGTGGGCGAAATACAGGGCGTGTCCACAAGGGGGCGGGGTCGAGAGGGTTTTTCATGAATAACTTTTGTTCTGAAGGTCGTATCGACTCGGAACCAAGCTCCACCTAGGGGTTTTAAGGGACGCCCGATCCAACGGTACCAACCCCGACTTCCTACGACCACCGGAAGTGGTAGCTGCCATAGACTTCCCATTCATTTTCACCAAGCGAGTGCAATACAGGGCGTGTCCACAAGGGGGCGGGGTTGGGATGAGGCATAGTGTTAGGGTTAGGGTTAGGGTTAGGGTTAGGGTTAGGTCTTAGTTATATATCACGTGACTCTCCCCACATTGTCCAACGACTCTGCAGTTGATGGAGAGCCACTCGCAAGGCACTGGCCGGCGCATGTCACTCAGATGTCCCATCTGGGTGGGACTCCATTTATCAGCGTTAAGATCCGACCGTATTAGGGAGGGTTTGGGTGACAGGGTTTCTGTCTGGATGTGTTGCGGTTGGATGAAAGTCCAATCACGGGGAGTCGGGTGTTGGTTCAGAGTATGTGCTGTTGGACTAATCGGAGCAGGCTGGGTTTTGATAGGGGGTTGTCTGTGGTTGGGTTTAGGGTAAGGTGTGGGGTAGGGTGGTCCTGTTAGTGTCATAGGGTTAGGGTTAGGTCTTAGTTATATATCACGTGACTCTCCCCACATTGTCCAACGACTCTGCAGTTGATGGAGAGCCACTCGCAAGGCACTGGCCGGCGCATGTCACTCAGATGTCCCATCTGGGTGGGACTCCATTTATCAACGTTAAGATCCGACCGTATTAGGGAGGGTTTGGGTGACAGGGTTTCTGTCTGGATGTGTTGCGGTTGGATGAAAATCCAATCACGGGGAGTCGGGTGTTGGTTCAGAGTATGTGCTGTTGGACTAATCGGAGCAGGCTGGGTTTTGATAGGGGGTTGTCTGTGGTTGGGTTTAGGGTAAGGTGTGGGGTAGGGTGGTCCTGTTAGTGTCATAGAGAGTAATTTTGGTTTGGGTTTGGGTTAGGGAGGGGTCTATGGTTGGGGTTAGAGTAAGATGTTGGTTAGGGTAGTACCATTTGTATTAGGGACAGAGGGTTTGCTTACTGGAAGGTAGGGTTGGGTTTAGGTAGTGGGTTGTCCATGGTTGGGGTTAGGGTAAGATGTTGGTTGGGGCAGTACCATTGGTATTTGGGGCAGAGGGTCTAGTCGCTGGAGAGTGAGGTTGGGTTTGAGTAGTGGGGCGTCTATGGTTGGGTTTAGGGTAAAATGTTGGGCAGGGTGGTAGTTTTGGTAGTCGGGTGTCTCGGGTTGGGTTTAGGGCAAGGTGGTTAAGAATTTTGGGTTTTTGTTTGCAAAAGCGGGGAAGGTCATTTATGGTCAGGCTGGTTCTGGTTTGAGTTTTAGTGGCCAGAGAAGCCCTAGACTAGCTGCATTTTGGGCAAAAAGCCATGTTGGATTTCTAAATAGGCTAAACAGTGCTAAATTTCAGGACACATCCTCAGTAGTGTACTTCAGGATCAACAGATGTTTCGGCCTTTCAAACACTAGACATCCTCCTCTGAAGTAGGCCCGCCAGGGTTGATCAAATCCCAGCGTGTGTCCCGTGTCCAATTGTCCCCTATATGGGATTTTGTTGGGATATAGTCCCTATTAAAGTGGTCCGTTAGGAAGTGATTTTACGGGGAGGTTTTGCAGGTAAGTAACATTTATGCAGGTTAAATGTTAAAGTATAACGGAGAGTTCAGTTATAAAGAATTGGGAAGGGGTTGGGGTTTAAGGTAAGTAATGGTGAGTAAAGATAAGTATTAATACATAGTTTTGGGTAAATAAGTGGTAAGTGAAAGTAGGCATTAATGCTGTAAGGGTTTACATGATTTGGAGAAAAACCGTATTTGAGATGGGTGTTTTCCATTAGGTTGATAATTTTAGGTAATATAAATTAAGGGGATTGATTAGATAGGGAATTGTTAAAAAAGTTTTTTTCTTAGTGAAGGGAATTGTTATCCATTATTTTGATAATTTTTAAGATAGTATTAACATAAGGGGTTTTTTAAAAGGATGGAAGAACTAGGGGATTGTTAGAAAGGGTCCGGGTAAGTGAACGGAATGTAATCGACTGGTCTTCTGAAAAATTCGTCCAAGGAGATGAAGGAGTACAACGGTGCATCCTCGGCTCAGTCTGCTAAGTAGAACTGAGGGATGTGGAATTTGGGGGGTAAGTGAACAAATTTGAAAGAGCTCAATTCGGAGGGGGCTGCAAGGATTAGGGTTAGGGTTAGGGTTAGGGTTAGGGTTAGGGTTAGGGTTAGGGTTAGGGTTAGGGTTAGGGTTAGGGTTAGGGTTAGGGTTAGGGTTAGGGTTAGGGTTAGGTATAAGGGATATAACCGCGATCGCACGTCGTGCGATCCTCTAGTTTTTTAATAACTCACAAACCGTAAGTGCTAGAAACACCAAACTTGGTGTGCGTGATCGTATTATCCCACTGCACCTGTGTATTAAGTTTGGAACCCCTAGTGTCTATCCTTGGTATAGCTGCCATAGACTCCCCATTCAAAAAAAGTTCTCAAAAATTGACTAAGTGCCAAGTCCAAAAAAGTTCCCCCAGAAAGTGTCTAGGAGCACGTTTCAGGCCATTTGGAGTCGATTGGACACTACTTGTAGTGAACTTTTTTCGGAACTTTTCTTCACTATTTGTGAAAATTTGACTAAGTGCCAAGTCCAAAAAAGTTCCCCCAGAAAGTGTCTAGGAGCACGTTTCAGGCCATTTGGAGTCGATTGGACACTACTTGTAGTGAACTTTTTTCAAAACTTTACTTCACCAATGTTGAACATTTCACTTAGTGCAGTGACTCGGTTGAGTTCAGGCACCAGTAAGGGAGTGGTTGAGGTTAGAGTTTGGGTTAGGGTTAGGGTTAGGTCTTAGTTATATATCACGTGACTCTCCCCACATTGTCCAACGACTCTGCAGTTGATGGAGAGCCACTCGCAAGGCACTGGCCGGCGCATGTCACTCAGATGTCCCATCTGGGTGGGACTCCATTTATCAACGTTAAGATCCGACCGTATTAGGGAGGGTTTGGGTGACAGGGTTTCTGTCTGGATGTGTTGCGGTTGGATGAAAGTCCAATCACGGGGAGTCGGGTGTTGGTTCAGAGTATGTGCTGTTGGACTAATCGGAGCAGGCTGGGTTTTGATAGGGGGTTGTCTGTGGTTGGGTTTAGGGTAAGGTGTGGGGTTGGGTGGTCCTGTTAGTGTCATAGAGAGTAATTTTGGTTTGGGTTTGGTTTAGGGAGGGGTCTATGGTTGGGGTTAGAGTAAGATGTTGGTTAGGGTAGTACCATTTGTATTAGGGACAGAGGGTTTGCTTACTGGAAGATAGGGTTGGGTTTAGGTAGTGGGTTGTCCATGGTTGGGGTTAGGGTAAGATGTTGGTTGGGGCAGTACCATTGGTATTTGGGGCAGAGGGTCTAGTCGCTGGAGAGTGAGGTTGGGTTTGAGTAGTGGGGCGTCTATGGTTGGGTTTAGGGTAAAATGTTGGGCAGGGTTAGGGTTAGGGTTTAGGGTTAGGGTTAGGGTTAGGGTTAGGGTTAGGTATAAGGGATATAACCGCGATCGCACGTCGTGCGATCCTCTAGTTTTTGAATAACTCACAAACCGTAAGTGCTAGAAACACCAAACTTGGTGTGCGTGATCGTATTATCCCACTGCACCTGTGTATTAAGTTTGGAACCCCTAGTGTCTTTCTTTGGTATAGCTGCCATAGACTCCCCATTCAAAAAAAGTTCTCAAAAATTGACTAAGTGCCAAGTCCAAAAAAGTTCCCCCAGAAAGTGTCTAGGAGCACGTTTCAGGCCATTTGGAGTCGATTGGACACTACTTGTAGTGAACTTTTTTCAAAACTTTACTTCACCAATGTTGAACATTTCACTTAGTGCAGTGACTCGGTTGAGTTCAGGCACCAGTAAGGGAGTGGTTGAGGTTAGAGTTTGGGTCATGTATAGAGTTAGATAGTCAGATAACTGTATTAAAATAGAAAAACACTAATTATCATAGAAAAACATGGAAAACTATAAGAAAAAGCAAGTATTATAGGACCCTATAGTAATTTATAGGGAGGGGGGGGAGGGGGGCGAGGGGTGGGAGGTGTTGTCTCTTCGAGTTCCAGCTTGGAACTGAATGTGGGTCAGTCAGTGCTTCGCTTATATAGGGCGTGGCTACAGCGAAAACATTCAATTTAGTTTTCAAAATAAAAGAAAAAGATAAAAAATAGGGTTTTTCTTGAATAACTTTTTTCGTGAAGGTCGTATCGACTCGGGACCAAGCTCCGCCCATAGGTTTTAAGGGACGCCCGATCCAACGGTACCACCCCCGACTTTCTACGACCACCGGAAGGGGTAGCTGCCATTGACATCCCATTCATTTTCAGCAATACAGGGCGTGTCCACAAGGGGGCGGGGTCGGCAAGCTCCACCTAGGTGTTTCAAGGGACGCCCGATCCAACGGTACCACCCACGACTTCCTACGACCACCGGAAGCGGTGGCTGCCATTCATTTTCACCGAGTGGGCGAAATACAGGGCGTGTCCACAAGGGGGCGGGGTCGAGAGGGTTTTTCATGAATAACTTTTGTTCTGAAGGTCGTATCGACTCGGAACCAAGCTCCACCTAGGGGTTTTAAGGGACGCCCGATCCAACGGTACCAACCCCGACTTCCTACGACCACCGGAAGTGGTAGCTGCCATAGACTTCCCATTCATTTTCACCAAGCGAGTGCAATACAGGGCGTGTCCACAAGGGGGCGGGGTTGGGATGAGGCATAGTGTTAGGGTTAGGGTTAGGGTTAGGGTTAGGGTTAGGTCTTAGTTATATATCACGTGACTCTCCCCACATTGTCCAGGGTTAGGGTTAGGGTTAGGGTTAGGGTTAGGGTTAGGGTTAGGGTTAGGTATAAGGGATATAACCGCGATCGCACGTCGTGCGATCCTCTAGTTTTTGAATAACTCACAAACCGTAAGTGCTAGAAACACCAAACTTGGTGTGCGTGATCGTATTATCCCACTGCACCTGTGTATTAAGTTTGGAACCCCTAGTGTCTTTCTTTGGTATAGCTGCCATAGACTCCCCATTCAAAAAAAGTTCTCAAAAATTGACTAAGTGCCAAGTCCAAAAAAGTTCCCCCAGAAAGTGTCTAGGAGCACGTTTCAGGCCATTTGGAGTCGATTGGACACTACTTGTAGTGAACTTTTTTCAAAACTTTACTTCACCAATGTTGAACATTTCACTTAGTGCAGTGACTCGGTTGAGTTCAGGCACCAGTAAGGGAGTGGTTGAGGTTAGAGTTTGGGTCATGTATAGAGTTAGATAGTCAGATAACTGTATTAAAATAGAAAAACACTAATTATCATAGAAAAACATGGAAAACTATAAGAAAAAGCAAGTATTATAGGACCCTATAGTAATTTATAGGGAGGGGGGGGAGGGGGGCGAGGGGTGGGAGGTGTTGTCTCTTCGAGTTCCAGCTTGGAACTGAATGTGGGTCAGTCAGTGCTTCGCTTATATAGGGCGTGGCTACAGCGAAAACATTCAATTTAGTTTTCAAAATAAAAGAAAAAGATAAAAAATAGGGTTTTTCTTGAATAACTTTTTTCGTGAAGGTCGTATCGACTCGGGACCAAGCTCCGCCCATAGGTTTTAAGGGACGCCCGATCCAACGGTACCACCCCCGACTTTCTACGACCACCGGAAGGGGTAGCTGCCATTGACATCCCATTCATTTTCAGCAATACAGGGCGTGTCCACAAGGGGGCGGGGTCGGCAAGCTCCACCTAGGTGTTTCAAGGGACGCCCGATCCAACGGTACCACCCACGACTTCCTACGACCACCGGAAGCGGTGGCTGCCATTCATTTTCACCGAGTGGGCGAAATACAGGGCGTGTCCACAAGGGGGCGGGGTCGAGAGGGTTTTTCATGAATAACTTTTGTTCTGAAGGTCGTATCGACTCGGAACCAAGCTCCACCTAGGGGTTTTAAGGGACGCCCGATCCAACGGTACCAACCCCGACTTCCTACGACCACCGGAAGTGGTAGCTGCCATAGACTTCCCATTCATTTTCACCAAGCGAGTGCAATACAGGGCGTGTCCACAAGGGGGCGGGGTTGGGATGAGGCATAGTGTTAGGGTTAGGGTTAGGGTTAGGGTTAGGGTTAGGGTTAGGGTTAGGGTTAGGGTTAGGGTTAGGGTTAGGGTTAGTTAGGGTTAGGGTTAGGGTTAGGTATAAGGGATATAACCGCGATCGCACGTCGTGCGATCCTCTAGTTTTTGAATAACTCACAAACCGTAAGTGCTAGAAACACCAAACTTGGTGTGCGTGATCGTATTATCCCACTGCACCTGTGTATTAAGTTTGGAACCCCTAGTGTCTTTCTTTGGTATAGCTGCCATAGACTCCCCATTCAAAAAAAGTTCTCAAAAATTGACTAAGTGCCAAGTCCAAAAAAGTTCCCCCAGAAAGTGTCTAGGAGCACGTTTCAGGCCATTTGGAGTCGATTGGACACTACTTGTAGTGAACTTTTTTCAAAACTTTACTTCACCAATGTTGAACATTTCACTTAGTGCAGTGACTCGGTTGAGTTCAGGCACCAGTAAGGGAGTGGTTGAGGTTAGAGTTTGGGTCATGTATAGAGTTAGATAGTCAGATAACTGTATTAAAATAGAAAAACACTAATTATCATAGAAAAACATGGAAAACTATAAGAAAAAGCAAGTATTATAGGACCCTATAGTAATTTATAGGGAGGGGGGGGAGGGGGGCGAGGGGTGGGAGGTGTTGTCTCTTCGAGTTCCAGCTTGGAACTGAATGTGGGTCAGTCAGTGCTTCGCTTATATAGGGCGTGGCTACAGCGAAAACATTCAATTTAGTTTTCAAAATAAAAGAAAAAGATAAAAAATAGGGTTTTTCTTGAATAACTTTTTTCGTGAAGGTCGTATCGACTCGGGACCAAGCTCCGCCCATAGGTTTTAAGGGACGCCCGATCCAACGGTACCACCCCCGACTTTCTACGACCACCGGAAGGGGTAGCTGCCATTGACATCCCATTCATTTTCAGCAATACAGGGCGTGTCCACAAGGGGGCGGGGTCGGCAAGCTCCACCTAGGTGTTTCAAGGGACGCCCGATCCAACGGTACCACCCACGACTTCCTACGACCACCGGAAGCGGTGGCTGCCATTCATTTTCACCGAGTGGGCGAAATACAGGGCGTGTCCACAAGGGGGCGGGGTCGAGAGGGTTTTTCATGAATAACTTTTGTTCTGAAGGTCGTATCGACTCGGAACCAAGCTCCACCTAGGGGTTTTAAGGGACGCCCGATCCAACGGTACCAACCCCGACTTCCTACGACCACCGGAAGTGGTAGCTGCCATAGACTTCCCATTCATTTTCACCAAGCGAGTGCAATACAGGGCGTGTCCACAAGGGGGCGGGGTTGGGATGAGGCATAGTGTTAGGGTTAGGGTTAGGGTTAGGGTTAGGGTTAGGTCTTAGTTATATATCACGTGACTCTCCCCACATTGTCCAGGGTTAGGGTTAGGGTTAGGGTTAGGGTTAGGGTTAGGGTTAGGGTTAGGTATAAGGGATATAACCGCGATCGCACGTCGTGCGATCCTCTAGTTTTTGAATAACTCACAAACCGTAAGTGCTAGAAACACCAAACTTGGTGTGCGTGATCGTATTATCCCACTGCACCTGTGTATTAAGTTTGGAACCCCTAGTGTCTTTCTTTGGTATAGCTGCCATAGACTCCCCATTCAAAAAAAGTTCTCAAAAATTGACTAAGTGCCAAGTCCAAAAAAGTTCCCCCAGAAAGTGTCTAGGAGCACGTTTCAGGCCATTTGGAGTCGATTGGACACTACTTGTAGTGAACTTTTTTCAAAACTTTACTTCACCAATGTTGAACATTTCACTTAGTGCAGTGACTCGGTTGAGTTCAGGCACCAGTAAGGGAGTGGTTGAGGTTAGAGTTTGGGTCATGTATAGAGTTAGATAGTCAGATAACTGTATTAAAATAGAAAAACACTAATTATCATAGAAAAACATGGAAAACTATAAGAAAAAGCAAGTATTATAGGACCCTATAGTAATTTATAGGGAGGGGGGGGAGGGGGGCGAGGGGTGGGAGGTGTTGTCTCTTCGAGTTCCAGCTTGGAACTGAATGTGGGTCAGTCAGTGCTTCGCTTATATAGGGCGTGGCTACAGCGAAAACATTCAATTTAGTTTTCAAAATAAAAGAAAAAGATAAAAAATAGGGTTTTTCTTGAATAACTTTTTTCGTGAAGGTCGTATCGACTCGGGACCAAGCTCCGCCCATAGGTTTTAAGGGACGCCCGATCCAACGGTACCACCCCCGACTTTCTACGACCACCGGAAGGGGTAGCTGCCATTGACATCCCATTCATTTTCAGCAATACAGGGCGTGTCCACAAGGGGGCGGGGTCGGCAAGCTCCACCTAGGTGTTTCAAGGGACGCCCGATCCAACGGTACCACCCACGACTTCCTACGACCACCGGAAGCGGTGGCTGCCATTCATTTTCACCGAGTGGGCGAAATACAGGGCGTGTCCACAAGGGGGCGGGGTCGAGAGGGTTTTTCATGAATAACTTTTGTTCTGAAGGTCGTATCGACTCGGAACCAAGCTCCACCTAGGGGTTTTAAGGGACGCCCGATCCAACGGTACCAACCCCGACTTCCTACGACCACCGGAAGTGGTAGCTGCCATAGACTTCCCATTCATTTTCACCAAGCGAGTGCAATACAGGGCGTGTCCACAAGGGGGCGGGGTTGGGATGAGGCATAGTGTTAGGGTTAGGGTTAGGGTTAGGGTTAGGGTTAGGGTTAGGGTTAGGGTTAGGGTTAGGGTTAG
>NW_027281724.1:5000-10000 GCF_046629955.1 Centroberyx affinis
TGTCTGTCTGTCTCTCTGCCCGCCTGTTTGTCTCTGCCGCTGAGTTCAGGTGCAGCTGGGTATTTATACTCCTGTCAGCAGTGAAAACTCTTATCTCCAAAAAGTCCACAGCTGGGAAACTGAGCAGAGTCTGCAGGTCCTGACACCTGTGATCTGAACATAGAAAAACTATTAAAACTTGTGGGGAATTTAATTTGATTTATTGCTGCTGCTCCATCAGGTCAGAGGTTGACAGACTGTCTGACCAATCATCCAACAGCATTTCCAACCACATGACTTTGTTTACAAGTTCTGGACGTTTTTTTTCCTTTGTGAAAGTGAACCGGACCGACAGAACACCACATCATCCTCCACCAGGTCCCAACCAGCTGTGAAAACACCTGTAACTAATTTATGCAAACAAGAACCTGAGCAGAACCTCAGCAGAACCTCAGCAGAACCTCAGCCTGATTCAGGTCAGACAGACTGCAGGATGTTGTGATGTCAGTTGCTGGATCTCTGCAGATTAGCAACAGAAGTTGCTCAACTCCAAGCTGCTGTGTTTCCCTGCAGAGTCAACAGAGGCTGAGAACAGCCAGCTGCTAGAGAACCCCCCCAACACACACACACACACACACACACACACACACACACACACACACACACACACACACACACACACACATTACAACATTACAACCCCCCCAACACACACACACACACACACACACACACACACACATTACAACCTGCCACCCCCCCATCCTCCCCCTCTCCCCAAACAGTCTTTTCTTCATGATTCTCTCAACTTGTATTTACCCAAAATATATTTATTCAATTCAATTATTTATATACTTTCTAAATTTCACTTTTTAATTTTACTTTTGTTTTAGTTTATATTTTGTTTTGATTATATTTACCTGTTGTTATTGTTTGTTTGGTTTATCTTTGTCTTTATTAGACACTTCACAGTAAAGACAGGAGAGGGGAAACATAAAGCTCGTGGTCCGGGTTCGAACCATCTGGACCGCCTGCTGCTGTTTATCTGCTCAGAGCTTTTTATAAATGCTGTCAAATAGTTTGGTACAGATAAGATTATCCAGGTCTCATCAGGTCTTTTCTGGTCTTCTCAGGTCTCTGGTCTTCACAGGTCTCTGGTCTTATCAGGTCTCTGGTCTTATCAGGTCTCTGGTCTTATCAGGTCTCAGGTTCCTGGCTGTACATCACAGGTTTCTCTGTTCTGTTCTTGTCTGAAGACAGATGCTCCGTTCCCACCGCAAACTGAACACTCCTCTTCTTCCTCTCCTCCCATATCCTTTCTTCCCTTCCTCCCCTCCTCCCACTACTTTTAGACACACACACACACACACACACACACACACACACACACACTCACTCACACACACACACACATGCCGGTCGAGCCAGAGCCTGGTTTGGAGGTGTTTTCCACTCGGTGCTGCTACAGAGGAGGATTCAGGCCAAATGTGAAAAATATATTTGAGTTCTGAGATTAAAGTCAGAATTCTGACTTTAAACTTAAATTAATTTTTCACACATGGCCCGAATCCTCTTCTGTGCGCTGCAGTGTCTCTAAATGTTAAAGCTCCATATTCTCCACAGAGTTTTATTTAGTGTCTTTCTGTCCATTCAAAGCTGTGTGTGTGTGTGTGTGTGTGTGTGTGTGTGTGTGTGTGTGTGTGTGTGTGTGTGTGTGTGTGTGTGTGTGTGTGTGTGTGTGTGGTGTCATGAACCAAAAACACTCTCAATCCATTTCTCCACGTTCATTTTCCAGCATCTCTCTGAGCCTTACCAAGAACAGGCCGTTTCTGTCTCCGTGTCTTTAAGGCTCATTAATATTAACGACCCCTCCGTTCCTATTGGCTAACCGTTTCCAGAGTGAAACGTGAGACGCCGCGGCCCGGCGGCTACAGGTAGGGAAAACTCTCCGGTAATAAACAATGACAACCGCTCAACCGCTTTGAAAAAAACACTTTGTTAGTCTATTATTTCTTACAAAAATGATAATGAGCGAACCTTTGTGACATCACAAAGTTACGGAAGTCCAAACGGCTCGTTTAGAGGCTCGCTGCACTAATATGGATCGTGTGGATTTAGTTTTGATACTTTCACCATGTTTAGATAGACCATCCAACTCCTTTATCACCACAGAGGAAGAGGAGTCCTGCTGCACACCATGTGGAGCTTTGAAATACATTCTGATTCATGTGGAAGATGTTTTTTCTCTCGGCTCGTCTGGACGGACAGAGCCTGAACCCCGAGACCCGCTGGGACCCGGATCAGGATCAGACAGACTGAAACAGACTGTGACTCCACTCAGATCAGTTCAAGTTCAAGTTTCTTTTATTACCACACAGCTAGGCTGGTGGAATCAATCACAGTACAGATGGAGTAGCTGTAACAACACACCACATAACACCAGTGCAACCATAAGGACCTAAGTGCAACAAGAAAAAAACATATAATACACAACTCCACATATCATACAATTAGACCGACTTCTGTGTATTTATAATTGTATGGCTTTGAGGTTAAGACGGTCTGTCCTGCCTCCTGCTGACCTGGACCTCCTGCCAGACGGGAGACGCTGGCACAGATGGAGAGCAGGGTGGAGAGGGTCGTCCGTGCCTTGTGTGTGTGTGTGTGTGGAGTCCAGTGTGGGGAGTTTGCAGCCTATGATCTTTGATGCTCTGGTGATAATTCTGTCCATTTTCTTTATTGTGTGCTTAGATGTATTTCCATACCAGACAGTAATCGATAATGACAGGATGCTTTGGATTATGGCTGTGTAACACTGGACCAGAAGACCCTGCTTGACTCAGGAAGTAGAGTCTCTGTTGGCCTTTTTTCATATGATGGTTATGGTTATTGCTGATGTGTGTGCCAAGGAACTGAAAAGAGTCGGTTATTGTAATCGGTTGGCTGTTGATGAGGAAAGGTGCTTTAATGAATTGTTTTGTTCTGAAGTCGATGATCATTTCAATAAAGTCTTTTTTTGGCTGGACCGCAACAGCGGGGCCAGCCAGTCTGTCACTGACTGACTGACTGACTGACTGACTGACTGAGTGATGAAGTTCCACCATTGGTCGGCCGTGGCACGTGGCACATCATAGCGTCACAGAGCCAGAAATTTAAGTTTAGTTTTCTCCGCCGTCTAGTTCCTCCGCTGAGATCAGGAGCCCGTTTCTCCCACACAGTAAGCAGGCTGACCAATATCATGCATGTGAGCTGAAGCTAAAGTAGAATCTATACAATTATATCATATCACCGTTCATGTCGATGCATATGCGCGAGCTCAGTCCACCTGAAGCCCCTCTGTTCTGTCGGGGGAGAGAGAGACACAAACAAGCATGGAGGTTTCATCACGCCGAGGGCTTATTGCCGACCTTCCCGAAGTTTCCCGGGGCCACGGTTCCGGCCGGTGCCGCTAGCCGGGCGCCGATTTGTTCCCGACGATGCGCCCCCGGTGTCCGGCGAACAGCGTTTTCGGCACCGACGGGTAACAGAGCGCCCGGCGCTTGGATCGGCAGGATCGATGCGGGCCGTGGGCGCGGTGGAGACGACAGCGGTGGAGAGAGAGACGGGACGCGCTGGAACGATCAGGATGGATGTATGGACTATTATTCTGTATTAGCAGTCTACAGCGGAGTTAGTTACACCATTGGTCGGCCGTGGCACGTGGCACACTCATACACGGTCCAGCCATACACTAGGTTGTGACCTAGTCTTGTTCGTTCGGGACCAGGTCATTTTTCCTGCACCAGTGGACTGACTCCTCACCCTCCAGTCCTAGTTGAGGTGTCGTCCGCATATTTCAGACGGAGTTTGATGTTGATCTAAAACCTGAGCTGAAATCCTGCTGCAGCTCAGAAATTAGAGACAAACACATTTTGTAACTTCTGAGGGAAAAGGCTTCAGTACAAGACTGTGCAGTTATTGAACTACATTTCCCATGAAGCCTCTCTTCACCGTGAGAAGTGTGACAGTGAAGATGAATCAGAAGAAGCTCCGGTCACAGCAGGATGACAGGCGGAGCGCTGCTGACAGCTGACTGCCCGGCGGGCGGTGCCAGGCGTCACCAGAGGGGCGGGGCCTCCAGGCCGCTCCACGCTGCGTTCAGGTACTGTGGGAATGACGGTAGATAAGAGCTTCCTACTGAAAAATACTCTTCACCTTAGCTTTCAGCTGGTAATTACTACGAGAAAACACCAGTCACCTCATCTTTTAGCTGAAAATATAAATAAATACTTTTTTCGCTGGTTCGTTTTATCCTGTAGGCCAGTGATTCTCAACCTTTTTCATATCAAGGACCCTAATTTAGTCCACATTAGAGCCACGGACCCCCATCTGATGAGATTTTGTCTCTCAGAGCCAAATATGAGAATATTTGTATTACACATGACTTTGTCCAGAATCTGTATTGTTGGAAGACAGATAACAGTGAAACTATGATCAAAATAATCATTCTTCTACATTCTCTAATTGTGTTAACTTCTTAACTTCTTGTTAAACAAGAAATGGTGAAGTTTAACAATCAATCAATTTGCTGGGGACCCCCTGTTACCTTCTCAAGGACCCCTGGTGGTCCCCGGACCCCACGTTGAGAACCACTGCTGTAGGCTATGTTTCAGTGTCTCTACCCGCTGGAGGCAGAGGTAAACTGTATTTTCTAATATCCGTCATCTTTCCCACGGAGCCTGAACGCGTCACGCCTGACAGGCTGACGGTGTCGGGTTTCAGCAGGAGGGGGCGGGGCCTCGGGTTGCTCAATATGGCTGCGCCCTGCGTCGAATAACAAGTGTGAAAGGTAACCGAGTTTATTCTGTAGAAGTCTTTTTCTCACTGAGTTTTATAAAGACACGCGCTGTGTCTGACGTCAGAGCTGTCTGCCTGTTAGCTGTCTGTCTGTCTGTTAGCTACCTGTCTGTCTGTTAGCTGTCTGTCTGTCTGTTAGCTGTCTGTCTGTCTGTTAGCTGCCTGTCTGTCTGTTAGCTGTCTGT
>NW_027281724.1:12500-15000 GCF_046629955.1 Centroberyx affinis
TGCTGGGTGTTTTGGCGAGAGTCTGAATCTGTCCTTGTTTGTTTTTCACTAAAAAGGATGTTCACAAAAAAAAGATATGTGTCCTATGATGCAATAAAAATATTTGTTTCTTAACAAAATGTAAGGTAAAGTGATTAAGCATATTTTGATGATTATCGGGATAATATCATGAATCGCAATTATTTTGGCCAGGATAATCGTGACATGAAATTTTCATATCGTCCCATGACTAGAAGGGACAAACTAGCTCCTGCTGCAGGGAGGAAGGAGTAAAGGAATATTAGTTTTAAAATGAGTAATAGATTACTTTTTTGAGCCCAGCACTGAATCTGAATCTTTGATGTTTCTTTATGTCGATTCTCTCCTCTGACCCCCCCCCCCCCCCTCCCCTTCCAGCCTCTCCTGGAGAAGCTGAACGAGGCTCTGGGTCGGCCCGGCAGCCGGCTGGCCTGCCTCACCCTGCTGGGCCACCTGGTCAGGACTCAGCCCCCCTGGGTGCACCAGATCAGCCGCTTCCCCCTGCTGCCCTCCCTGCTCAAATGCCTTAAGGTGCGGCTCCAGATTAGAATATCTGTCTATATGATGTCACCTGGTCAACTGTTTTAAAGTACTGGTCTCGAATTTAAGTGTGATATTACCTGCTCAAATGCCTTAAAGCTCCAATCTGCAACTGTTTTCCTTTAGAAAGGAAGTGTACTGGTAGCCCCGCCCTCCTCCCCTCCCACCACCTGTCAGTCATCTTGATGATGTCATCAGGTCAGCCAATCTGACACTGATGTCTGACGCGAGACAAACAGTGGATTTAGACCTGAACACACAGACTGATAGTCAAGAATAGATCCTGTTTAGTTAGTGGGATTTTAATTTTAAAAAGTTGTATATTGCAGCTTTACTGCAGCTGTGTACAACCCTTGAGCCCTTGAGCAAGGCACTTCTCCTCCTGCCTCCCCAGTGGAGCGGCTCTGTGTCCGGCAGCATCAGACTGTGGTCTAATACTGTCGGTTCTGCTGTTGTTCTGGTGTCGTTCTCTCAGACGGACAGCGATGTGGTCGTTCTGATCACCGGGGTTCTGGTTCTCATCACCCTGCTGCCCATGATCCCTCAGGCCGGGAAGCAGCACATCTACGACTTCTTCGACGTGTTCGGACGCCTGGCGTCCTGGAGCCTGAAAAACCCTGGTAATACACACACACACACACACATGCACACACACACACACACACACACACACACACACACGTGCACACACACACACACACACACACACACACACACACAACAGGGCTCCTGCAGGGTTTGAGTTAAAGACCAACCCCACCTGGACTGAAAACCTTAACATCACATGGAGACGTCATTTCGATGGCGTCTCTAATCTAGGTTGGTTCTGTTATATGCAGCTACTGGTATGTTATGAAGTATCCACTAAAAAGGAAGGAAAAATAATCAGATTTTGATATAAAAATACAAATTTATTGTCAAATTGGTTATGTCATGGAAAATTAGTTAAAAGGGAACGTCGGTGAGAGTCTGAATGAAGCTTGATCAGTAAATCAGTTTTGTTTGTGGCTCAGCTCGCTCCTCCTCCTCCTCCTCTCCTCCTCTCCTCCTCTCCTCCTCTCCTCCTCGGTCTGATGCAGCGCTGCATTACTGCAGCTTCCTAATGTCACTGAACCGGACTCTCTCCAGACCGGCTGATACGAACAGGAGAGGAGACCAGCAGCATCTTGTTAGAGTCTGATGCCACCTTCAACCAGTTCACATTTTATTTCTTGAGATATTTCAAAACTTTGCTTAAAATTGTTTTGATAGTTGGATGGAATCAGCCAGTGATCTTCAGACAATATTGCTAATGAGGTTGCAGCATTGTGGCTAAATTGATAATCCAGATTATGTTGTATATATTGTGATCATGATTATTAATGGAGATTTCTTTCCTTGGTGGTTTGAGGTCACGTCCATGGAGTCTACCTGGTCCACCTCCACGCCAGCGTCTACTCTCTGTTCCACCGCCTGTATGGGATGTTCCCCTGTAACTTCATCTCCTACCTCCGCCTCCACTACAGCATGAAGGAGAACCTGGACACCTTCCAGGAGGTGGTGAAGGTCAGTAGAACATAGTAGAGTCGAAGTTAAGTCAAAAGTAGAGTAGAAGTTTCTTCCTCTCCAATCTGTGCTCCACTACAATGAAAACCTGGACACCTTAAATTTTGTCTCTCTCTCTGTCTCTATCTCTCTCTCTCTCTCTCTCTCTCTCTCTCTCTCTCTCTCAGCCCATGTTGGAGCATGTGAGGGTTCACCCTGAGCTCGTCACTGGGACTCAGGACTATGAACTAGACCCATCCAGGTTAGTACATCATCGTTATAATCTTATAAAACCAGAGATAATATAATAACTAGAGGCTCCACCCATAACACAACCTAACTTCCTTTTTCAGTTCCCCATGTTTGTTGTTTATAACAGTGCTGGTGTATGTAGTATATCATCATTTCCTGCTGTGTT